>NC_090265.1:1678829381-1679059381 GCF_040414725.1 Anabrus simplex
ATGTGGAATTCAAGCTTATAACTACATTACACGTGCCGAGTAAAGAAGTCTATCCGATAAACGTTAACGTAGACAAGAAAGGTATTCGTCTCATGCCAACACAACAAAGTTACTCGATATACAAGATGTTTTGAATGTGTTTGCCCGAAGAGATATGGTAGGCTCTACTAGATACAGATGCTAGAGTTAACTACGCGAAACTCCTATCATGAATATGCATGTATTTAGGGCTTGTAGTAAGCATGTAAAGGAGAAGGCTTATAAGTCACTGGTAATACCACAATTAGCGTGTGGTTCCAGTGTAGAGGACCCTCACCAGGATTCCCTGATTTGAAAAAAGCAACACGATTTGTATCGAGTGATTACCCACATATAAACTCTTAGGTTTAATTAGCATATCAGATCAAATTTCCGCTTCCAGTTTTGTTTCTAAAATATTGCCAAGTTTTATTTTCTGATATATCTCGCCGAGAAGAACTACATCTTACGGGTCTCTGCGCAACATTTAGACGCTAAACTTCATTAGGAGATAACCGATTGCCCAAAATTGGGTGGCCACCTTATGATGACGTCATGCGCATTACATTTGGTACCCTGGTTTATTTCTACTTCCACTTTAAATAAATGCAAAAACTCATTCCCGTGTATGAAAGACCATATTAGCTATAAGCATTGATTCATGAAAAGCGTCACATCGATTTTTCTCTGGCTCCAAATGAATGACGTTCCAGTTCAATAATTCAGATGATATTAAGGACCTAAAGAAATAACTTAAACAAAGTCACACGTTTCTCCGAACCTTTTTTCTAGTTTTGACCTGACACTGTATCCTGTACAACAAACGTGAACTTATTTTTTTGACCCATTGACCGGCCCCAGCACCATCGTCGATGTTGTTTAGGCTTTGTTTTCCAAGCGTTTGCTGGGCAAGCCTACAAAGAAATAACTTGTGAAGCATCCCATTGCTTTGAAACAAAAATAATTCTCATTTCTTTCAGTCAACTTCCGTTTGTTGATACACTTTAATTTAAAATCTCCCCCCTTCCAGTCCAATATAGTTTGTCTGAACTGGAGAGAATTAAAACCGCTTTACGTCGCTTGTTATTGAATCGGCGTCTGTTCTCAAAGAAGTCAAAGTTAATTACAAAGATACAAAGAATGTCACTAGCTGAAGTGACGGCTGATGTGATGCTCTCTCTCTCTGTATCTATTCAAGTGACTTTGCTTGTCACTACATAGTCTCTTGATTCTAAAGCTACTCAGACTTTTCTTGTGTTGTGACTGCATGTCGTCAAGGTACAGTTAAACCACTCATTATTTGAAATTTCAAATGAAACTCTTACAAATCGGCTTCAGTGGTGCTTCGGTTAACTCTTATTGCTTTGTTTCTCATATAGGATTTTTCAAATTGGAAAAAATGGAATTTTATAACACTATACTTAAAAATAAAATTGATAGCACTGCATGTCGTTCAGGTCGACATGTTAGAGAACGCCAGTTAACAAAATAGGTCGTACATTCAGTTAAATTCTCTCAGATTTTACATTTCAATTAGTCTAAAGACAGTTCCAGTTTTGTCCAACTATCTGGCTTCGGTTCAGGTCATGACTTCCATTACCGGCCAGGTCTTAGATTTGGATGGGGTGAAAGTTCTTTTTGGGGATCATTGTAAGTACCTAGGTGGTAACACAAGGAAAGATCTTCATTGGGGTAATCACGTAAATGGGGTTGTAAATAAATGTTACAGATCTCGGTACATGGCTATGAGGGTATTTAGGGGTTGTAGTAAAAATGTAAAGGAGAGGACATATAAGTCTCTGGTAAGACCCCAACTAGAGTATGGTTCCATTTTATGGGACTCTCACCAGGATTACTTCATTCAGGAACTGGAAAACATCCACATAAAAGCAGCTCGATTTGTTTTGGATGATTTTCGACAAAAGAGTAGCGTTACAAAAAGTTGCAAAGTATGGTCTGGAAAGACATGGAAGAAAGGAGACGAACTGCTCGACTAAGTGATATGTTCCGAGCTGTCAGCGGAGAGATGGCGTGGAATGACATTAGTAGAAGTGTGAGTTGTGTCTTTAAAAATACGAAAGGTCACAATCTATATATATATAAAATAAGAATTTTTTTCTGTAAATCACTCAGAATTTTATAAAATGCTATTTCTGTATTGGACATGTCCACAGAAAAATAAAATGCATTTTTTATTCTTCCTTCATCTCTGTATTTATGTATGTAAGTATGTATGTACGCGTCTCACGACAAAACGGCTGAAGAGAATTTAATGAAAATCGATATATAAAGTCGGGGAGTGAGCCACTACAAACTAGGTTATAAATAATTTTATTCACGATAAGTGAAATGGTAGTTTAGAGGAAAGGCTCAAATTTAATTCTCAAATATTTACGTTATTAGTGCTCCTATCGATACATACTGCCATAACTGAAAATATATAGAATTAAATTTCGGATTATTTATGTCATAAATTTTTACCGTACTGGCTATGATAACTGAAATATTCATGAATGTATTTTTGTTGCCAAGTCCATATTAACGCCGAGCCACGAGAAAATGGGTAAACATAATTTAATGAAAATCGGTATATAGAGTCGGGGAATAAGAAACTGCAGTTTAGGCTATAAATAATTTTAAACACCCTGGATTAAATGGTAGTTTAGGGGAAGCAGACTAAAATTTTAATTTTTTCCTATGTTATTGGTTCTATTGAAAAGTGCTACATAACAAAAGTTATACAGAATACAATTTAAATCATTTATTTTACTCAGTTTTACCATACCAATTATGATAATTATGACACTTCAGAGTCGGAAGAAAACTAAATGTGAAGGCCTACAATATCGAAAGCTCATACAATTTATCAACAGTGACTTTCCTTTGACCATTGTTTGCTTTGATGTCCTTTGTCTCTTATGCTGCCACTCATCTCCGATAGATGGGATTACTGCTGCATACCGAGTATAACAGCCTGCCTGAATATTGGCGGGAAATAGATGTGAAGTTACATAGATAACGTTCTTCTTTAGTATGCCATTTCTCTGGTTCATACATTTTCTGATACCGCTGGTACGTAACACACTAGTTCATCATAGTATTCCAGCTATTCGATCCCTACTCTGAGGCGACGATTGGAATGATCAGTGTGCACACTTTACGGCTATCTGCGGCCTGGTCATTACACATCTGGAACTTTGGACTGTTAGATCGGTAGCGTAGTACTGTTCGTTAAAAGTGAGAAAATGTGTGGTTTTTCATTGATCGAGTATTTCGTATGATAGCATTTCTTTTAATCGCGACATTCCTGCTGACATCATTGTAACGACCTATGTTGATTTCAGTTAGGAAAACCACTAAGACAGTCTTTCTGAGGATGTAAAAGAGCAGGTGGAGAGTGAGACTCTGCCATTATAATGAAAACTCCCCAACTTGATTGTGACTGATGCTCATTACAATGAAAATTCCATAACCCAGTCCTCACATGAGAAAAGATGTTTGGTGATTTCCCGTCGCGTTTCTGGGGTAACGTTAAGAGTTATGCAATTTAACATAATCTTATCCATAATGATTATACTACCTAACCTAGAATTCTGTATACAATGTAGAATTCCGTAGCGAAGCACGGGTACATCAGCTAGTATGAAGATAAAGTTGGAATTCAAGAGGACAAATTGGGGCAAATAGTCGTTTACAGGAAGAGGAATTAGGGATTGGAATAACTTACCAAGACAGATGTTGAAGAAATTTCCAATTTCTTCGCAATCATTTAAGAAAAAGCTAGGAAAAACAACAGATAGGGAATTTGCAGTTTAGCTGCAGCTGGTTCATTCACCTAGTGGAGATGCGCCATGCAGTGGTTGAGATAGGGTCGAGAGAGATGTGTCCCGATCACACATTGGCCTCGGAATGCCGATTATTTAAGACTAATGGTAGACACAGTGTAAGGAAAGACGTTCAGTTATATAGTACGATATAGTCTGACTAGCAACTGTGTCGATGGTTGAGTACCGAACGTTAATCTTTCACTCGGGTGTGTAGCATACAGGCAGTTGAATATTACGTGCGAGCGTGTAGTTCTTTATAATTAATATCATGGTCATAGCCTCAGGACCTCCATTTCTACATGAATCTGAACTACGAACGTGTGATTTTTTTAATTTAAAAAATCCGAAGTGCATCGCATTGGCGGGGATTTGAAACACGGCTGCATTGGTGAGACAACTGTGTCGATGTCACTCGGATAACGCGACTCTTTTCTAGCTTAATCGTTAAATACACAGCATTATATATTGTAGATTGTTATATCTGCTTTATGATTTTACAAGTGTCCATTGACTTCTGCCTTGCAGGATAACTCGCTAGGCCTCGCTAGTGTATTAAAAATGATTTTACCGGGCGAGTTGGCCGTGCGCGTAGAGGCGCGCGGCTGTGAGCTTGCATCCGGGAGATAGTAGGTTCGAATCCCACTATCGGCAGCCCTGAAGATGGTTTTCCGTGGTTTCCCATTTTCACACCAGGCAAATGCTGGGGCTGTACCTTAATTAAGGCCACGGCTGCTTCCTTCCAACTCCTAGGCCTTTCCTATCCCCTCGTCGCCATAAGACCTATCTGTGTCGGTGCGACGTAAAGCCCCTAGCAAAAAAAAAGATTTTTTCTTTTATGACTTTTCTTGCTAATCAGCTGGAGTGGTGTAAACTATAAACAGTTAAGGTAAAACAAATAAAATGTTGTTTACCTCAGAGAATTCGTGAACCAGGACATCCCTAAGATTGGAATGTGGCAGTAGCTACAGTAATCGTACAGTTTTGCGTATACTGATGCTTAAAACATTCAAAACGCTTATAATTTTGATTGATCCAAATCAATAAAAATATATTAATTTTGACAAATACTTTCTTAATATTTTTCTGGTAACAACCTATGATTTTTGGAATGAAAAAAATCATATTTGCAAAAAATAACAAATTTCGGATTTAAGGGTTAATGGTTAAAACTATTAGCTGTGGTCATCTGAGTCCCGTGTTCGATTCCCCGTACTATCAGAAATGTAAGATTGGTAGGAGTTTTGGTATGTGGTTAAAAAAGGTACACGCAACTCACCTCCTCTGAAGATGTGCCTGAAAAACGCTGCACTACCACGTGATGAGGACAGCCACCTTAGTTAAGTGGTAGGCGTTCTGGCCTTTAGCCCAGATGGTCCCGGTTTCAGTTCCCGGCCGAGTAGGGTATTTAAAATGTCATTGGTTAATTCCAAGGGTTCGAGGGCTGGGTGTGTGTGTCGTCTTCAGCATTGGAATTTATCATCATAGGTAGTTCCATTTTGATTATTAGTATTATTATTACTATTATTATTGTTGTTGTTTTTGTTGTTATTTAACTAGTTTACCGTCCAGGGTTGGTTTTCCCCTCGGACTCAGCGAGGGATCTCACCTCTACTACCTCATTGGGAGGAAGAGCAGTACCTCTCCAAAGCGGCCTCACCTGATATGCCGAACAGGGGCCTTGTGGGGGATTGGAAGACTGGAAGGGATAGACAAGGTATAGGGAAAAAAGCGGTCTTGGCATTGAGTTAGGTATCATCCCAACATATCCCTCGAGGAGAAGTGGGAAACCACGGAAAACAACTTTGAGGAATGCTGAGGTGGGAATCGAACCCACCTCTACTCAGTTGACCTCCCGAGGCTGAGTGGACCCCGTTCCAGTCCTCGTACCACGTTACAAATTTCGTAGCAGAGCCGGGAATCGAACCTGACCTCTGGGGGATGCTGCTAATCACACTAACCACTACGTCAAAGAGGCGGACCATAGGTAGTTTACAATCCTATGAGACGTCAGCTTCAAAGACATGCCCCAGGGCTCTCCGGAAGCCACGTGCACTTATTATTTGTTTATTATTACTATGATTTTTATTATTATTAATGTTGTTGTTGTTGTTGTTGTTGTTGTTGTTGTTAAAATTCCGATACAGCAGTGACCATCGGAAGCAACCAACTGCAGTGGGCTGGACATGTGCCTAGGATGTAAGACCACGAAATTTCCTGGTTTTCATCCCCACAGGACGGAGATTCATTGGCAGACGAAGAAAGAGGTGGAGTGATGGTTTCATGATGACCTCCAACAGTCACCTTTTTTAACCACATACCAAAACTCCTACCAATCTTACATTTCTGATAGTACGGGGAATCGAACACGGGCCTCAGAGGACGACAGCTAAGAGTTTTAACCATTAACCCTTAAATGCGAAATTTGTTACTTTTTGCAAATATGATGTTTTTTCATTCCAAAAATCATAGGTTGTTACCAGAAAAATATTTTAAAAAGTATTTGTCAAAATTAATATATTTGTATTTATTTGGATCAATCAAAATTATAAGCGATTGGCAACGATGGATAGAATACACGGCACGAGGAAACTTGTAACGGCGCGTGGTGCGTTGGGCCTGATCGCATAGAATAAATAAAAATAAATAATTATTATCATTCTCCGTCAATTTGCTTTGTACATTATTCTTGGTACACCAAGAATAACTCCAGAAATAAAATTATTCATAACAAACGCACGCTTTATTGAATATACAAGGTCTAGTTTTATCCTAGCGCATATCCATTCATGATCCTGTAATATAACAAAACATCATTGGCGAATGTTCGTCCCACTGTGCGACTCCCTCTGAACCTTGACTTGGCTATTCGCTACTTAACGGTGCACCTCAGCACGTCTTTTCACAACTTCCAACTTTAATAATTGTTTACGCAACAGGCATGGAAAGAGAGAAAGTGAGATGTTACGAGTGAATTTCGAACGAGTTACGTAAACTTATCACTTTAGTGGGTGTGGCTTACAATATTTGATCTCATTCTATGATGAACTGACTTGTTTTAAATTAAGCGAATTTCATTTATATAAATTAAGTTGTAGGGGACCCACTGTCTGTAATTTTGTTTATTTTGCCAGTTTTTCAGAAATGTATCCGTTTTATGTCAACTCAAGGCCGTATCAATGGATTTTATTTTTCATGCCTGTTTGTCTATTTGTTCCACCATCACGGCGAAATGGCTGTATATATCTCGACAGTTCTTCATATTTAGAGTATACTCATCCCGGGGTAGGTTTTGATAAGAATATGATTTAAATATTTCTGAACAGACAGGATGTTTAGAGGAAAACCATAACAGTTTTCTTTCATTTTCTCTTATAGGCTACTATTGATTTTCTGTAAAATCCGTGGGCTATATGTCAAATCTCTCTTACTTATAAGCAACTGGTGTGTACATAATTTTGCTTACGCTTCCAATGATGGAAGAAATCACTATTTTCTGCGGGTCTCATGCTCTGCATTGAGAGACCAACAACCAACCTACAGGTTACCATGGCAACGTATGTAGCTGCTTGCCAGCAGGGAAGTAACGTATTGCCATTTTCGTCATCATTCCTGTAAACTCGTGATTTTTCTTTGGATAGAAAGCAAAAGAGACGTCAATCGGCCGTTCTGCGGGATACTGGCGGAGTACCGTTGGAGGTTACAATCGTCCTCGAATAGCACTGAGGTCTGCTGTTAATATTTGAACAGTGATGCGGAGTGTAGCCCATTACTTCACACTGTAAGGTGTTTTCTGGCATTTGCTATAACTTTGACTGTATTTCTATTCTACTTCTGTTTTCCATTTATTTCTTGCCTCTGCCTTGCGTCTTTAGTAATAACACCATAAGTCATCTTCTTATCTGTTTACCTAAGAATTCCTGCGCCAAAATTTCTCCTCTGTTACTGCTTTCTTATATCCGTAACTCATACCATCACAATTTATTGGGGGGCATTTTATTTCCCAACGCATTCACTTTGTATTTACATATTTATTCACATCGCCATAAGACCTATCTGTGTCGGTGCGACGCAAAGCCAATTGTAAAAAGATTGTCCTATACTGCTGTCCTCAGTTATAATCATATTTGCTATTATTTTCAACTTTCTTAACGTTCTTCCTCAATTACTCCGTATGTATGCGAGTGCTAATTCCGAAACCTAGACACACTTTTCTTTGAGGAAAAATTCCAAGCTGTTCAAATGTATAACTTTTGTCCCCGGAAAATACCGAACTATGGATGCATTTTAATTACCGTGCAGACTTTCGCTTCTGGGTAGTTGGTGGCTAAACGGCAAGTCATATCACAAAACGGATAGCACAATCGTCGTTCAATTTGGAGAGATCTACGACTTTGGTCCTATGATTTATTTTCGTGTCTCGATTGTTGATACGTTAGACAGCGCTGTATTTCTTGATTATAATGAAAGCTCTCCAACTCGATTGTGACCAGCATTAGGAAAAGGGGCCTGTCTTTATAATTAAAACTCTCCATCTGTACTGTGAGTGCCAGTTGCCAAGTGAGCATGCCGTTATTGTAGAAACTCCCCCAACTCGATTGTGATTGGCAGTAGGAAATGTGACCTGCCGTTATCAACAAAACTTCCCCAATGACTACCTTACATCGGAAAAAATGTACGGCATCCTTCCTGCTTTGTTTCTCGAATATCGCTAAGAGACATGCAATTTAATATAATCTAACTCACTGCCTTTACAGTAATATACGGAGAAATCCGTATACAATCTAGAATACCGTAGCGAAGCACGGGTACATTTGCTAGTTATAAATAATTTGGATTCGTCTCTTCGCCGGTCGTTCATGTTTAATACATGCATTGATATTTTCTTGCTTTGTTTTTCTTGTCTTGTTATGAAAGATATAAGAGGTGTGTACATGGGGTTATGTTGTAATAAAACATAAAAATTAATGTTATTTGAAGCAGCGAACTAAGCTACCAAATACCAGAATCAGAATATTGTCCTCAGGTCCTGGATTAATGAACGTAATGACAAACTGTCAACATGTGATATTTATTTGTTGGAAATGGGTAAACCTATACATTAGTCAATAATGTGATAGCGGCTGAATACTTGAGCTGGGAATACAGAGACGCTATTTTTTGTGTAGGTGAGTCCGGAACTACGGTGCTGCGATCAGGCGGAGAAGCAATTCAACATGGTTAAATTTAGTGTTCCTTGATTAATGACCTCTCTGACTATCCATGTTTACATTGCTCTGAAGCAGAGTTCAACCTCAGAACAGTGCGAAAAGTAGGTACAGAATGGTAAAGTAGCATTTTTCGGATTCTTTTGAGTACGGAAAGAAGGCAATTACGCCATAATATTAAAAAAATATGAATCTGGTAATTTATGGTTTTTACTTTTGAAATAAGTTATACACTATCTCAGTAATCACAAACAAATTTGGAAAGGCACGGAGTGTTGCACCGCCAAGACTTTCTTTGCAAAGAAGGTTTGCATTTTGGCATTTGTGACCAGACGATTTATTTTGCGGATAAGGGAATAAGAGCCTACTGCACATGCACACCAAATGACAGTAGCGATCAGTTTCACCACAAACCTGCATAGACAGAAAATCCATTCCGTCAAATTAATATGGGGACCTATTTCAGATTAGACTGGGGCTGAGAGACACCCTCTACCTCACAATATTTTAACAAGCTAATACCCAGTGAGCGACCCATATGCTGTAGTACCTAAGTGTTAATTATTCAGTGCGGTGCAGTAACTAGAGCACTTAAATTACCTATTATCAACTCTGTAATTAGGTCCAACACGGGCCTATATTAACTGTATTTATCCTCATAACTGTGTAATGATCTGCGGTTATCACAGGGTGTTCCTTCAGCAAGTTGCTACTTCACCACAGGCTGTTTCATAAGAACTAACACGGACCTATATTAACTGTATTTATCCTCATAACTGTGTAATGATCTGTGGTTATCGAAAGGTGTTCCTTAAGCAAGTAGCCACTTCACTACAGGATGTTTCATAAGCTTCACCACAGACTTACATTAACTTTTATTTATCGTCATAACAGTGTAATGATCCGCAGTACCTCCTAATTCTGAGTATCCCTCTGCTATTATTCACACCTGCTTGTATCAGCGATCATTCTCGGTAACTTATCACAGGGTGTTCCTTCGACTAGTAACCACTTCACCACAGGCTGTTTCATAAGTTTCAACACAGACCTATATTTACTGTTTTTATCCTCCTAACTGTGTAATGACCTGCGGTTATCATAGGGGGTTCCTTCAACAAGTTGCTACTTCATCACAGGCTGTCTCATAAAAATTAACACGGGCCTATATTAACTGTGTTTTATCCTCACAACTGTCTGACTCGTTGGATGAATGGTCAGTGTACTGGCTTTCGGTTCAGAGGGTCCCGGGTTCGATTCCCAGCCGGGTCGGGGATGTTAACCTCCATTGGTTAATTCCAATGGCTCGGGGGGCTGGATATTTGTGCTGTCCACAACATCCCTGAAACTCACACACCGCACATAACACTATCCTCCAGCACAATAACACGCAGTAACCAACACATGGCAGACTCCGCCCAGGCTTTCGGAGGGTCTGCCTTACAAGGCTGCACCCGGCTAGAAATAGACACAAGAAGCCACAGGGTGTTCCCTCAATAAGTAGGTACTTCACCACAGGATGTTTCATAAGTACCAACATGGCCTATATTAACTGTATTTATCTTCATAACTGTGTAATGATCTGCCGTTATCACAGGCCGTTACTTCAATAAGAAGCCATGTCACCACACGCTGTTTCATAACTTCGAGCACGGGCCTATATTACCTGTATTTATCCTCATAACTCTGTAATGATCTGTGGTTATCACAAGATGTTCATTAAGCAAATAGCCACTTCACGACAGATTGTTTCATAAGTTCCAGCACAGACTCATATTAACTCTATTTTTCATCATATCAGTGTAATGAGTACCCCCTGCTATTATTCACACCTGCTTGTATCAGTGATCATTCTCGTTACCTACATGTGTGTTACTTCCAGTTTATGATAAAATATACTTAGTCCACCCAAATTTCACTTCCGTGCAGCAAATTCGATCTGAAAACAGACCGATGTAAAGACAGTTCTGTCAGAGAACTCGATTCATTTTTACAGAATACTGTTGATCGCAACTCTGAGCTCATTGCTTTAGCTTTTCTGGAAAAAAATTGAGTCTCACTTACCACCCTGGGAGAATATGAACTGCCTGTTCCAATTTTGTATTCCCAAATTGATAATCTAATCTCCTACGATTCTTCCCAGTTGGCATCGCTTTAGCCTCAGAAATATTAATGTTCATATCGTACGCCGAGTTTATGTACAGGAGTGTATAAGTAATTGGTAACACTCGAATCAGTGTACGGTTCAAATGTATTGGACCCTCGCCAGGATTTCTTGATTCGAGAACTGGAAAAGATCTGGCAAGCAGCACTATTTATTCTGAGTAATTTCCTACAAAAGAGAATTGATGTGAAATACTGAAAGTTTGGGCTGGGAAGACTTCGTAGTAAGGAGACGAGCTGCTCTACTAATTGGTATGATCCGAGATGTCTGTTGAGGTATGGCGTAGAATGAGATTCTTCTTCTTTTCTTCTTTTCCTGCCGCTTTTTCCCACACCTGTGAGGTCGCGGGTGTGAACTGCGTCGCACATGTGGATTTGGCCCTGTTTTACGGCCGGATGCCCTTCCTGGCGCCAACCCTCTATGGAGGGAGCACTATTGCGTGTTTCTGTGGTGGTTGGTAGTGTAGTATGTTGTCTGAATGTGATGAGGAGAGTGTTGGGACGGACATATACTCCCAGTCCTCGAGCCAGAAGAATTAATCAGAAGCGATTAAAATCACCTACCCGGCCGGAAATCGAACCCGGGACCCTCTGAACGGAAGGCCAGTACGCTGACCATTCAGCCACCGAGTCGGACATGGTGTAGAATGATATTAGTAGACGAATAAGCTTGAGTAGTATATTTTAAAAGTAGGAAAGATCACAACACGAAGATATATTTGGAATTGAAGAGAAAAATAGGGAAAATAATCATTTACGGGAAGAGGAATTAGGGAATGGAATAATTTACCAAGGAATATTTTCGGTAATTTCTAACTTATTTGACAAGATTTGAGAAAATGTTAGGTAAACAATTGATAGAGAATCTGCCACCTGAGCGTTCGGCCTAATTGGAGATCATTGGTGAAGGATGATTATGAATAACAGATGAATTCCTGGGGACAATGACGACCAGATATAGGCCTAAACACGCCATTCTTCTTAGTGTTGAGTTATTGAGTAGTGAAGACTATACATCCCATTCCCCTCTAATAGGGGAACGACATGGCTCTAGTACGCTTTATCTTTATTGATTAACACAAAACCACGACCAGCAGGCATTGTCTTTTCACTTGGATCCGATTCTTCTTCTTCTCCTTCTTCTACAACTTTATTCACACGTTGCTTTACGTCGCACCGGCACAGATAGGTCTTATGGCGACGATCGGATAGGAAAGACCTAGGAGTGGGAAGGAAGTATATGTGGCCTTCATTCAGGTACAGCCCCAGCAATTGCCTCGTATGAAAATTGGAAAACACAGAAACCATCTTCAGGGCTGCTGACATTGGGGATTTCGAACCCACTATCTCCCGAATACTGGATACTGGGCGCACTTAAGCGACTGCACCTGTCGAGCTCGGCATCCTCTACTGCTACTACTACCACTGCTATATTCTTGGCCTTTTCTCCATTGTTTTGGAGTCGACATTTTGTAGGGATTTGAGTCGTCCCTTCAAGATTTTACGTGATTTTTCAGGGGGTAATTCCAACGCGCGATTGTCCAGGATTCCATCCCCAGGCATCTGGGTAGAAAGCCAGCAGCTAAACTGCCGCGCTAATCACAATTCCCTTCGTCTGAACCAAGTATCATCTCGAATTCTTTCTCCCAAATAAGATAAGGGGATTCAGTCGCTATCTTGAAAAGAGCTATTCGCTCCTGTAATGATAGGATTAGAGCCTATGGTTGTAATCGGCGTCTAGCTCCACTAAAAGTCGCTTTAAGGGGATTATTGGGGAGTCCATCCGACAGACAGACACTGGTCTCCGGGGACAGCAAGTAGTTAATGACGTAAGGCTCTCAATTCAAGATCTGATAGACGTCTGTAGTGAAGAATAAAATCCCCACGTTAATCAGTACAATGTAACTGAATCCTCTCATTAGGAGAGCATTGTACTCACTTGATCAAAACAAGAAGACTGCCTTAAACGTGAGAAATTTTGAATGGAATTATTTAAAAAATTACCGTGATAGTTTCTACCTGAACGAACATCATAATATTCCAAAGAGTAAAACAGTAAAGTATCATTCCCGCACAGTGTTCATATGCATCTACATTTGGTGATAATCTTTGTTCTTTGTCCGGAAGGTCTTTTTAGTGTGTTCGATGTCATCTCCATACTCACTCAGTATCACCCAGGGATGAATTGGGTCGTAAACTGTAATTTTATTGCAAATTTAGTACCGGTGAATTTGTATTTACACAATCATTTTAATAATATGTAAATCAACTCCAGTCAGAATGCGTTAAATAAGTATTTAGTGTTATTCCTTAATAAATAAATATTTACAGATAATTAACACTTTTAGCCCAAGGAATTTTTGGCTTGGAAGAGTGGATTAACTGAGTACGGTATTACTTCTACTTCCTTATGCCAGGCTCCTAATTGCCGTATGTACCAGCCAACCTCTTTAGTCAACTCCTCAGACTCGGATTGCCAGACCAATGGACAAATTCTAACAGATAAGTAAAGTGAATCCTGATGACTCTAACAATTATTTTACAAGTAATATATCCCTGATCTATTCACTGAACAGTTCTTGCTTTTATAGAAATAGATATCTCCTTACTTACTAAGCAATGCATGTAAATATGGATGTAATGATTTGCTAGATCACTTTGCTCCGAAGAACCTGGGAACATTTGTTGTTCTTCGCACTCGTTACAGCTTTAAGATGTCTTGTTTAATATGCTGTTGTGCAACGAAATTTCTTTCCGCACTCACTTTAACGCTGCATAATTTACAAAATAAAACAAGCCCATCTGTTGTAAACACGTCTCTTTTCAAATTCATTCACTAGCTGAATTACACATGCAGTTGACTTTTTTCTTAACAGAATTATTTGAAAGGATAATTCTGTACTGAAGCGGAAAGATGTACAAGTGCTGTTCCCAATCCCTTCTGGTTTTCATTTGTTCTTGGTCTAGAGGTACGCTGGGGTTAATTACTTGCTGTAGGGGCGGATGAGAAGGCTGGTGCTTGAGACACGTTAGGAAATACTTTCTCCTAATTATCAGAGTTCTGTGTTGTGTTCCTGAACTTACCTTGGAAACATAAAACTCATGGCTATACATCCTCTCCTTAAACTTACTTAATCATCACGAAATGCTCATTTTGCTTGGCCATGAAGGATATTTATCAACTTTAACTATATGTAAGAAAAATGTATGATTTTTTAAGTTGTCACTTATGGACTCCTATCAGTTTGACAATAAAGAATACATGCATAAATTCAAAAAGCTAAAAAGATCTAGAAGTCCTTCAATATGCTATATATACACCTAAAACCTTCTATAAAGTTGAAATAATGACTGAAAACCCTTAAAATGCAAAAGAATGCAAAACAAAACGTGTTATTTTTGTTTTATCGCAGAATGAATTTCTATACTACTGAGCAACGTCCTAATTCAAAGGGACAAAAAATGACATTTCAACAACATCCGCCCCGTAGTCATAACTGGTCCATTTTCCCTCTGATTAGTGTTCATAGAAAACGGTTACCAAGTCGTACTTCCTCCTAGAACAATAACCATCAACACTAATGTAAAAACCTCATAGCTTTTCATCATGGTTTGTGACACTAGCCGGCCTTTTGGCCATGATCGCTAAGACGTCAAGTGTATATTTTTGCTTATACTACAGTTAACCCGTTTGAGTCCCGTTGAGGGGAAGTTTCATCAGATTTTTGGCCGACAGGTTAGCCCTTTCAGACCTGAAAGAAAACTGGAGGTGTGAATTGTTGTTTGTACGTCAAGAACTGACTAAAATGCTCCTCAATACACATATTAATAGTTTATTTTACAAAATAAAAACTAACATCCGAAAAACAGGACCCACACAATTGTGCGTATCAAAATTCAAAACCTCGTTGTATCACGTACGATGGTGTAGCTTCAAAATTTACGTTCACTAACCAATGTACACACTTCATTGAATATATTCCGGTATTCAGTAAAGCTTCTAGATTAATATAAACGCAGTAAATAAATACTTACTATCGGCACTACTGCTTCCTGCCATCTCGCCGATCAACTGTGCTTTTTAAACTCTTCTTCCTTCGCCCTGGCGGTCAAGCGCATACTAAAATCAATTGAAATACACGCCACGTGTCCTGCACAATCACTGCAGTCCGGTGTAGCGCCGAAAAAACATCAAATACGGTCAGGGATAACTAAAATACGAACCCGCACAATTGTGCGTACTCGGTCTGAAAGGGTTAGGAGAGGTGGTGGTCGTGTACAATTTATAATCATTAGATTGCGTCCTAAAAGACTGGATTCAATCCAAACCTTTCCACAGTGTTCATTTGGAGTGAGGACGTAAGATGTGATTATCAAACACCAACTTTGGTGGATATGTAATGTTGTTTGTATGCCAGAATGTTGTTTTCCAAAAGAGCCATGCGTTCTCAGTTGGAGGATGGCGGAAGACCTCAAGGACGACAGGATAAGCGCTGCAAAGATGTTCTAAAATACAACATGTCAAAATGCCAAATCAATAACGCTTACTGGGATAACTCGGCATCTACACTCCCGATATGGCGTCCACTTGTCAATGAAGGTCCTCACTATTTGAAAAGCGAAGGATGAGGGCCCAAAACTGGCAAATGTAAAGCTAGGAAAGGGAGAAACAACCCGCAGTACCTCGCTCTTGATTTTGACAAGTAACTAGTTTAGGACTCTACAGAGCAACCTCAGAGCCCGAGACACGACCGACTAATGGTACCAGAGGAAGACAATTGTACTTGTCAGCGAGTGATAGCCTATCATCATTCTTCTTCTGCTACAGAAGACGCCAGACAGCCTTGTACTTGCAACTGCAGGGCTTAATAAGTTCCCTCTCTCAAGAGCAGAAGGACCATATCCAATGGAAAACAGTTTGGGATGGAAATATATCTCTATTGGATCATATGTTATGCCTCATTCTGTAGGAGATCCTGGCCTCGGGATAATCCTCCGGATCCGCTTTTAACTTTGTTACAGCACGGCAATTTGATTCGCTAAAGTGAACTTAGTTTATCTTTAGAACTATCTCCGGCTGATAATTACGCCACCTATTCAAAGAAAATCCTCGCAATATCACGTCATAGTTTGTCTTGTATGCTGAAATAACATGCGGGTGGCTCCATGGAAGCTTCCTTCATTTGACTTGGTAAACAGCCGGCCTTATCATCAAATATGAATCCGTTTTCTTGGATGTAACATGTTATTCCAGGTATTGCTAGAAAGAGGGTCATCTTAGGATCGTGTAGTCGTGCACTGAATAATAGTTTTCAATATCACGTAGATTTCATCGTGCATTCGGGAGAAGGTGGGTTCGAATACGGTCGGCAAACCATATTTTTCCGTTTTCACACCAGGCAAACGCTGTCTGTTAGCCCTATCTCTGGATGAGAGGTAGAGTCCTCCCATCCCTAAGATCATGGGTTCAAGCCTGGCCGTAGTACATCTCCTTGGGTTATTTGCAATTATGTAAGCCAGCGTTCACCATATCAGGAAAGCTGTCATAACGTAAAATGTCAAAAAACTAGTAAATTTCAAATCGACGTCTGAATTTAAATCACCTGCTTTCTAAAAGAAAGACATTGATATCTACCCGCTAATTAGATTTGTTGGTCTTTGAGTTTCAGAGTAATTGTATTGATTTCTCTTACTCTGATACTTAGCTCCGTCTCTTCTCCAATATTAACAAAAATGCATGCAACCTTTATGATAATAATAATTTCGTGCGGCTATTTCTAGCTGAGTGTGGTGTGTGAGTTGCAGGGATGTTGGGGACAGCACAAACACCCAGCCCCGGGCCATTGGAATTAACCAATGAAGGTTAAAATCCCCGACCCGGCCGGGACTCGAACCCGGGACCCTCTGAACACAAGGCCAGTATGCTGACCATTCAGCCAACGAGTCGGACACCTTTATGATTATAATAAACGAATACTCTCTCCCAAGCTGGTGGTCATCCATGATAGGGAGAAAATAATATTATATTCAATCATTCAATCCTCTATTCAATGATACACATATCATTCATCGGGATATACAGTGAGAAGTCGATATGAAGGAAAAAAAGAATTTGTCACAAATTTGACACCAATGCAACTTTGCCTGTTGAGCTCGCAGTGCAATGATTTTCATATCATCATCTCAGGCTGAGAAAGAGCTTTCTAACAATATCCTTTATGTTACTACTTGGGCCATCAGTCCATATGCTACCAAGCTCGATATCTGCATTCGCTTAAGTGCGGCCAGTATCCAGTGGGTCACAACCCCAATGTTGGTAGCCCTGTAGATGGTTTTCCCTGGTTTTCCACTTTCACACCAGGCAAATGCTGGGGCTGTACCTTAATTAAGGCTACGGCCGCTTGCTTCCCACTGCCAACGCATTGCCGTCCCATCGCCGCCGTGAGACATATCTGTGTCGGCGCGACGTAAAGCAACTGGTAAGGAAAAAATCCGTAGACTGGTTTGATGCAAATCTCCATGCCAACCTGTATAGTGATAAGCTTTTAATTTCTACCTAACAACTACTACACTACTTCTACTCTAATCTGTCTGTCATATTCATGCCTTGGTCTATCTCTGCCGTACTTACCGACTTCACTTCCCTCATAAACAAACAGAACAAGTCCTGGTTGTCGTCAGATGTCTCCTATCATCCTGTCTCTTCTTCTGGTCAAATTTGGCGAAATCATTTTCTTCTCACCAATTCAATTCAGAATCACTTTATTCGTGATTCGATCTAACCATGCCACATTCAGCATTCTTCTGTGACCCCACATTTCAAAAGCTTCTATTCTCTTTCTTTCTGAGCTAGTTAATGTCAATTTTGCACTTCCACACAATGACGCATTACAGAAGAAAGTCTTCAAAAACATATTTCTAATTCATATACAAATGTTCGAAGTGGGTAGGTTGAAGACTTTCTTTGCTTGTGCCAGTCTGCAATTGTATGTCTTCCTTACTTCTATCATCGTTAGTTATTGTTATTCTACTACTCAAATATTCACTGAATATCCATCTACGTCCTCTTAGATTTCATTTTCTAATCTGATATTTTCTTCATGGCCTGACTTCGTTCGAGTGCAATCCATTATCTTTGTTTTGGATTTATTTATTTCCCTCTTGTACTCCTTTTCCAAGGCTGCATTCTTCAGCAATGTTTCTACATCTTCTTTACACTGAAATGAAGTACGAATAATAATATCCTACATAAGGGGTCTGCATTAATATTTAAAGGGTGAAATTGCCTATTTTTAAAACTTTTGTTGCCACAGTCACTTATTAACAAACATTAGGTATACTTCCTATAAAATCCCTTAAATTGGACATCCTGTCTGTTTATAAACAACTTGAGACCAAACTCTTTTAAATCAGTCGGAGCAGTCGCTAGGTAGGGTGCTCCGAAGAGTACTTGAACGAGCACTCAAAGCACGAAGCACCGCAGGGAGAGGTTGCATCGTTGCGCTAAATTTACCATTGTGGAATTAATGTAAGGCCTTAAATTACCTTAAATCACTTAAAGTTTTCCAGAAGCAGAAACATTCTGATTTTTGTAATGTTAACTTCCCTTTTATGGAGAAGAACGGGGACGTTCTCACGTCAGAATTACATTGAACAGTGTTCAAGTCAGTTGTTATAATTTAGTCGAGATCGATCACCCGAAATTCCATAAAAATCTATTCAGATAAATGATTCTTTAAAGTTTTCCTATAATCACTAACACTTAAGAAAATTTGTCAAGTCACATTTCATCCTCTATATATTCTGCAAGTCTTTTATGGGGTTATGAAAATGTGCAACTATCAGACGTTTTAACATACCCTCAGACCGTTTCAAGATACGCAAAGCAACTCAAATTATTCCTACTCCTTAGTTAAAACACTAAGCACAACGTATAGAGTAAATGTTCGTAAAGTTTGTAAATATATTTGGCCACGAAACAAATCTGCATGTTGTTCTTGTTTGTGCAACGAAGTTTGCGAGAGCTTACAAATAAAATACACTGCGCAGTGGTTTAATTACAGCGTTGCACTAGTGGTTAGGATAACACTGAGGCTATGACCATCAGTTAGTGGTAAAACACTTCTCCACCCTGAATTAACTGGTCAGATAAGATTCCAACAGGAGTATTCATGTTTATAAACTAAGTTACTTTTAGTTTACAGTGTGCAGTGTGTGTATAATGGAACGAGATGTCTATGCAATGTGAATCGAATATTTTTTTATTTTTCATGCGGGAGAGGTGGGATTCGAATCCAACCGTCGACTGCTCTGAATTAGGAATTCCGTGGTTTCCCATTTCCCCCACCAGATAAATGATGCGGTTGTACCTCAATTAAGGCCACGTTCACTTTCTTCCCAGTCTTTACACTTTTTACGATACAGAAAAAGTAATAATCAAACAATGTAAAAATCAATCCCCATTAGACAATAGCTCATCACTGTCAAGACCACAGCTCACCTGCTAGATGACCTGCACATGGTCAGTGTGACGACATTTTCAGATGTGTTGCTTGGTTTTATGACAGGCCGCTGCCTCTTCTATGTATCAACGATAATGCTGATTTCCTCCTCAAAATCAAGTTCTGGTTCCTTCCCCGGAAAGAGGCGATCACTTCTCCCTCCCAGTTTGATGTCATTTATCTTTAGGTGCCGTCTGATACCCTCCATAGCAAATATTTCTTACCCAGGCATAGATTTTCCGACATACTTTACACAGGGGCTGAGCAAATCCCGTTTCAGTCCTCAGTTCAGAATTAAAATCCCTGGACACTTCGGGAATATAACCCGGATCTCTGAGTAAGAGGCAGGAACGCTAGTCCTATACTAAAATAACACAAAAATGGAAAGTCATCTCCGTACAAGTGATGTAGTCCCTGGGAGTGGTGGAAGGTAAAGGCTTCCACTATCCGTAACCTCGGCACTTGGTTGGGGTATAGTGGTCAGCTCGACGCCCGGTCGCCTTTGGCCCCACGAATTAACCTGGTACTCATTTTTGGAGTAAGCTGAGTGACCCTATAGGGCCCAGATCACCTCCGGACGTGAAAATCTCTTTTCTTAAATTTTTCGACTTCCTCAAGAGGAATCAAACCCACATCCTTCCGGGTGACCCTAGCATGCCTTTGCCACCTCGGCCAGTGATTAAATCTAGGTTGAACGAAAAATACGTTTAAGTAATAATGTATATTTGTTTAATTTTCGTCTTATTAACTACTTTTTTTGTTTTCGGAGAGGCAAAGAAGACTTTGCCCCTCAGGTGTTATTTTACCTGCTAGCAAATTTACTAACACGAGGTGAACATATTTGTGCACCTTCAAATGCCATCGGACTGAGTCGCGATCACATTCGCCAATTTAGGTTCAGAAATCCATCACTCTACTGTCTAAGCCACTGTGGTCGGAAATACAGAGTCCATTGATGTATAAGCAACGGGAAATCTTGAGACATGAGACGTCCTCAATGTCAGCGGATATCATTAGCTGACGAGTAGGATATATCCACAATCCCGCTAATTTATTGAATTGATCTTCTGAACTTGTCACTAACGTCTGAATAAAATATGTATACTAATCTCTCTAACACAAACACATAATAAAACAACTTTAGTAGGCTGGCAGAATTCGGTGAGTCTTGTTATGAAATATTGTTCATAATTCTGACGACAAGCGCTAATTGAATCTCATTAATTACACAAATTTCATGACGAACGAAAGAAATGTGTAGGTGCAAGTGGCAGTGGGACTTGATGTATTGTGTCTGGTGACACAATTCATTAGAGATAATGTGACGTCAGGGCTGATATATTACGCTCAAAAGAACAAAGCTGTTATTGTATCTCGCAAGGTAATACATTTGTCACATGTAATTAAACGTACCATTAGACTCTTGATGTTTTTTTCATACCTACATTGCTCCTACATTTTTGCTTGCATAACGTAACAGGTATTATCCACAATTCCAACATGTGACAATCATGTAACATCAATCAGAAAAGGTACAATTCTGTACACTGAGGATATTTAAACTGCACTATCCTAACGTCGTACTTCCACACCTACTGTAAACACAATGTTGTATTATTTTCTTTTTTACGTGAAATTTATTTCAAATTGGGGTTCCGGATGCTCAAGCGAAAAATATACCGAATACTTCGAAATGAAAATTAGATTGAGGGGAGTGGGAAAGCTCTATCTGGACAATGTTAATTTGACAGAAAAGATATCCCAATATCACAGGAACTATTATGGTTAACGTTTTCAAATATTTACCACTAGTTTTTACCACCTTCCCCTACGCACTGAATTAGAATAAAGTGGATTGTGTGAACATCTGTACATTTATCAATGCTTTAATGTTCCATATTTTAGCAAAAAGTCATTAAAATTGCTCTAAATTAGATGCCAAACAAGTGAAATAATTTTCTCCTAGTTCGGTATCTGCATTAAGACATAAAATAACACTCTGAAAAAATGAACTCCTTAGCTTGCATACTTCATGAGATAATGGGTCAGATATGTGGGAAAAAAAAAGACACTTTTCAGAAACTGAGTTGAAAGTAAGACGCAATGTTCTCTCACGCATTTACCCATGTCAGCACATACAAACAGCCTGCTCCATAGTCAGTATTATCTGAGTGTTTGTTATGACAGTGCCGGCAGCTTCTCATACATAATTCTGCAACAGATTAATGAAAAACACAGCCTTCTAGATCAATTCATAAATAGGTAACTTCAAAGAGGAACACGCCCGAAGTTGTAAAATTTCTCACTTTTGCATACATATTGTAAAATATTTCCCGGCTACATGGCTAAATGGTTAGCGTTCTGGCTCTGGTCACAGGGGTCCTGGGTTCGATTCCCGGTAGGGTCGGGAATTTTAACCACAATTGGTTAATTTCTCTGGCACGGGGGCTGGGTGTATGTGCCGTCTTCATCATCATTCCATCCTCATAATGACGCGCAGGTCACCTACTGGTGTCAAATCGCAAGACCTGCACTTGGCGAGCCGAACATGTCCTCGGACACTCCCGGCTCTAAAATCCATACGCCATTTCATTTTTTCATTTCTAAAATATTTTTAAAATGTTCACGGGCAGCATATCATAATAAATTATACACCATTTCATTCTTCACAGTCCAAATAATTTCATGACACAATATTTGGAAAAAGTTATTTTTTTAAATTGCACTCTCGTCTCCTTTTAACAGTTTTCTGGTGCGAAGATATTAGAAAAATATTTTTATTTAAAAAAAATATCGTGGTATATCAAGAATATATGAATGATATAATGAATAAGTCACAAAGTCATCTGAATGCTAAAATGTGTTTCCAACGCCTATAGTAGTTAGCGCAGAATAGGTTGGTATAGACGGTTGTATGAAATCGATCACTGAACTGTTATTCCACAAACTCTGATCTTCAATCCTATACCAAATTGTCCTTGTTGAATTCATTCTTGCATAGACATTGAGCGGCACTTACGATTTATTCCTCAATTTCAAGCAAAGTCCAGCTTCCTGTCGATGTAGAGTGGAGGCATTGTAGAAGCTGGCGGGACTTGGAGAGGATGGCAACATCCCGGATGCTCTTTCAGCCACCCTGCAGTGCCAACCTCCAACTTCCGGCGGCGGAAACCACGTCACTGCGGGAGAGAGGGCTCGCTGGCCGGGAGATCCACCATCTTTAATTAATTTACCGTACAATCAGTCTTTTATATGTGTCTCATCGTTAGAGGGGCTCTAAACGTATCAAATTACATCCCTCACTACACACTTGGGTATTACAAGTTTTTGTATAAGACATTGTGATGGAAGCCCGCTTTGATGAGAATGTTACCAGTCTTCGTTAGAATTTAATTAATGATTAATTACTTAAATTACTTGAAAGTTGGTTTGATAAAAGCTGGCTATCATCAATTACATCAGCTCAACTTATAGCAAACTGCGGTAGGTTTTTCATCTTTGTGGCCGCCAGTCCAGGTCAGTTCCTTCGTAACGGTGAAATAAGTGAAGACTAATTGCACTCACGTGTGAATAAAGAAGATTGAGGCTGTCTAGAAGTGACCTCAGTTCACTAGGACGGTCGTAGGTTCAATTTCCCCGTCATAACTTGAGAAACTAAGGGGCGAGGCTCGTATTTAGCCGCAGGGACTCATATATCTGCGGTTCATGCGAGACTAGCTTGTGCAGAGGAATTTAAGAGAATTTTGAGTCATAAATAGAAAAGTTCCACTGTTTTAAATTTTCCTCCAACAAACTAACATAACATAATACTGATATGATTGGTGTAATTTTTGTTAAGGCACTCGTTCTAGATACATATTTCTGACATTTACTAAGTCATGCCGGTAGTTTGAAATATTCTATTTCCTCCCCTGCTATGACCAAACTAATACGGAAGGCTTTCGTTTACTTGAATTTGTAGATAAAATTTCAACATTTACGTTGGTAGTATTGCCATAACAAGAATGACTACGTGCAGAGTAGTACTGGGTTATTAATGAATTGCTAATTGCATGAGTATTCATGACAAATGATCTTGGTCATAACTCTGTGTAATCTACATTTTCAACATATATGTATCTTTATATCACAAGCCAATAAACGTATAATATTCACATTTGCATCGACTTCACAATTACGAAGAGCCACAAACCGCATTCGTAGCTTCAAAGTACAATGTATTAAGAGCTCACTAGAAGAAATTGTATTATACAGGCAGGTACAAGAATACATAGTAGTAGGACACTGATGCTCATAACTATTCAACACAGCCATCAGTCCTGTCCAAACATGTGTTCCAACGGTACTCCCAGTCATCGATGACGGCGTGGAGGAAATCTGCGTCCAGTACCTCATGCCACATCTCGACGGCATGCTGAACGGTCGTACCATCGTTGAATCGCTTACCATCCAGGTACTTCATCAATGGTCCGAAGAGATGGAATTTATTGGGTGCCATGTCAGGGTTATACGGAGGATGGTCCAGTACGTCACAAAAATTCACGCGTGCTGTTGGCTGCGAGTGATCTGTCGTTGTCGTGCAGCAACATCACGTCTTTTGTATAAGTCCAGAATGCCGATGAGTTTCCACTGACGAGGTGCCCTAAGATACAATATCCGGATTATACTGCGCACTCCCATGTTTGACCATGTTTCTGTACCCGCACATATATTTCAGCTGATATTGCGAGGGCCTGACATAACATGTGTATCATCTAATGGCTGCATGATAAAGCTGTGGTCTCTTGGTTCGGTCCCGGCAGAACATTCGAGCAGAAGGCGGAATATGCCACCTGTGAATGCTCTTGTAACCCTATTATTTGAAGCGCCTTTGTAAAATATTTTTCGTTATGATAATTAGAAAGATACATAATGTTCCATTCAAAAACTGCCTTATCGTAAAATATTTCTCATTATCAGAGAGACATATAGTATTCTTTCCCTTCAAAAGCAGCTTTAAGGATAAAGCAGTCAAAAATTCTACGTTAACCATCAGAATCTGTTACAGTACTTTGAGTACAGTGATTAAAAAGACGTGCTAAAAGTTGCTCTAAAAGTTTAAAAGACCAAGCTGCACAGATACAGAACGTAGATTTGGGATATTTAATCATTTCCTTCAAGTCTCCCTCGAGGACGGGTGTGTTTTCTCACTTGAAAATGCGGAGCAAAGCTACTGCGAAGAACAAAGAATGTCTCTTTGACATGGCAAATCCCAAAAGGACATCATGTCTATCTATACGGGCCGCAAAATCAGCAATTCATATATTTTGATATAGTTTGGTTAAAATTGTTTACTTGGGAGTATAGAGTAGCAACCATGGTGTCCCTACCTAGCTGCGACTAGCATTAATACCTCTGCCAGTCTCCTTACTTTAAATGTTCGTCTCTTTTCCCCCTCCGACTCTGAAGGTTTTAGATTTTTTTTTTGCTAGTGGCTTTACATGTCACCGACACAGATAGGTCTTGTGGCGACGATGGGATAAGAAAGGCCTAGGAGTTGAAAGGAAGTGGCCGTGGCATTAATTAAGCTACAGCTCCAGCATTTGCCTGGTGTGAAAATGGGAAACCACGGAAAACCATCTTCAGGGCTGCTCACTATCTCCCGGATGCAAGCTCACAGCCGCGCGCCTCTAACCGCACGGCCAATTCGCCCGGTAAGTATTAGATTTGCGAGTCCCATGTAGCCCTTAATTTCATTTAGCCCATGTCCCTTCTGTTTTGCTTTTTGATAGGAATACTTTGTTTCATCGAAGAGTTCGAAGTTTACTTTTCTCTCTTCTCATTATTCGTTGTGAAGAATAATTATTTCGTTCTACTACCCAATCAAATAAGGAACACCGCAGCACTTGGCAGGAAATAACAGCGTTGCATTTGGAATCCCAAGGAATGAGAGTATTTGAGAGAACAACTTTGTCTCTCATCCTGAATTATGTAGTACTTCTCCGGTTGGGCAGCCTCTTAGAACACTAATCCTGGAATATTCCTTCATACGAAGGTTTGGAGTAGGGACGTAAATTATAGCTCTCCGGAGTTCTCTTGTTTTACATAGAAATCACAGTCCTGAAATCACTACGGTTGTCTGAGTTACGGCTCCACAGTAGTAGCCTTTGAAATACGTGGCTATAGACCGAGGAGTTACGACCGAGCGGAAATATTCTGTAATCAGAGCAGAGGGAACATTGCCGTTAAAGAAAGGCAGCATATTTTAGCTCTAAATTGTACACCACGATTAAACCATTCCAAACCATATCTTACGCTTTAAAGCTCACACATTCGAAAACTTTCCTCATCTAAATGAATTGATAATGATGCAATAAACGCTTTCAAGTTTGCAATTGATTGTGTAGTCATCATTCACGGCTATATATTACAGATTTTTGTTATGTTCACAGACATACACATTTGATGTAACACCAGATCGAATGATCAGTGGCGCAGCACTCGATTCACAGGTTTTCGGGTCCTATTCCCGACCGCGTCTGGTTAATAGCTCTGCTTCGTAGACTGTGTGTTTTTCTCTCCATACAGTCGCTTAAGAAATAACACTGCGTACCTAACAAGATACAGCCAACTGGATCGGTTCAATATCTCGCAACTAACATGGAAAAGTTAGCGCAAAAATGACACTTTCTCTTACTTGTCAATTAGTTTAACTATTTCATTAATTAAGGCCACGGCCGCTACCTTCCAACTTCTAGGCCTTTCCTATCCCATCGTCGTCATAAGACCTATCTGTGTCGGTGCGACGTAAAACAACTAGCAAACAATTTGTTTCATTATAAGAGACCAATTCCTACGACTCTTGGATCATTTTTAGTTTTACAATATGTTACTTTTATTCTGGTATAAAATAACTTTGTCCGTACGTGGTAGCCTGCTGCTACTTAAGTGACGATGTAGAACGTCGTCGCTCTCGGGACGAAACCTCCTATGTGTTAATATTTTTGGAGATATCCTGACCCGCAGCACATACATTATGAAGAGCGAGAATGCTTCGACAACTGTCACACAATATTGCACCTTAGATGACAGAACCTTACCGGCCAAAGTTCTAAGCTAAAAATATTTCACACAGGAGGTTTTGTCCCGGCAACGACGATGTGTTCATAGGAATTGCCATTCTTAATCTTGTTACTTCAAGATGAAAGTATTTTTTCTTGTTCTAAATTATTTAAATAATTCATTTTTGTATTTTGCCTTTGTTAACAAAATTATCTCTATTAATAAATGACTAGTGTATAATAATTACAATTGGAACAAAATTATTCTTACTCATAATCACAACTATAACAACAACAAGAAACACGATCCTGAGTGATTGTGTCGATTATGGTGGTGATGGTCGTGGTAACATTCTATGGTAAACAAAGACATTACCTGGACGAACAGATTTGGTACAGACAGAAAGGACCAACCATAAATAAACAAGCTCGGCCGGATCTTTCATAGGCTACTAGGGTTGTAGTATACAATACTGCTTCAAAGATACGTTTGTCAGTGTGCCTATACACCCAGGCATTAGACTGTTTCATTTAACCTCTGGTCTTCATACTCGGCCACACAGGACTCCATTTAATACATATCGTCCCTGTTCTGCCAAAACGGCGAATGTAACAATGCTCTTCCTATCCATTATTTCCCTTAAGCCTGGTCACGCCTTCCAGCTATATATTGATATGCGGTCCATCAGAACAATTTTCGTTGAGTTCATTTTCTTATTCGCGTGTGTAAAGGAAAATGAACCTTAAATACATCACATTCTAGGAGTGGGTAACTGTCATGCAAACATACATTCCTTTAGTATGGTACAGTAAGGTTCATTTTCCTTTACACTTGCACATAGGAAAATGAACTCAACGGAAATTGTTCTGATGGACCGAATATCAATATGTGGCTGGAAGGCGTGACCAGTCTTAAGGGAAATAATGGATAGGAAGAGCATAGTAACATTCGCCGTTTTGGCAGAACAGGGACGATATGAATCAAAGTTGGTCATACCTAAATGATTTACTATATTCTGTTTCATGTAGGTGAGGCAGCCTTATTGGCAGGTCAATAAAAGTAGAAAACTTGTTGTAGATCTCGCCAGAATAAGGTCCACTGTGAACAAAATTCCATATATCAGCAAAGTTGTATCTGGCCTGCTACAATAATTGCACGTGTTATTAGGTAAAGCACACGAGGGTTATGGTGGTGTCGCTCATTGAATCCCAATTAGAAAAGTATGGTAAGCATACTGTAGATGCATCAGAACGAACCAGACCAAATATCTCGTTGACCAAGCGTAACAAGGACATTTATTTATGTGCCGTCTGCAGCGGAAAGAAACCCTGCAAAACAAGTTCGTTTCGTAAAGAATGGAATGGAATTTGTGGAGAGACTTAATTAGCTGGTTGGAACGCAATTATTTTCGTTGACAGGATGAATGAATGAGTTTTGTCTTCAAATACTATTAGTCTCTTTTTCCTTCTAAACGTTCATTTCAGTGGTGTGCAATGGCCCGACTTAATTCCTTTCCCACATTCTTTAGCCGACAACTGACCTGACAGTGTAATCTAATGACCGTCACATCAGCTGAGCCTTCAGTTCCTCGCATTGCTCACGATGTAAATGCAGCATGAAACTTCCCTGTTAACACAACACAACACGGCATACCCAGTCTCACATAACTGACGATCCTCCGCACGTCAGTTATTGGTGGTTAATTTTAGGGCCTTGGCACATTGTGGGCCTTAACACTATTTTCTTGTAGGCAGGCAAAGTAGGTCATTCGAGGCCTAGCAAGTCTTTCATTTTCCGAAAGATTTTGTGTTTGAAAAATAAAAATTAGAGCCGGATTTTTAAGCAGTAAAAGAACAGAACTATCCGATGGCGACGTAAGTCCGCTTGCATTGTAATCCACACTTCAGGAATATTCAGCCTGGGGAGGCCACAGCCCGCTCTACAGCAGCAATGATACAAGTGTGTCCTCGCACTGAAATGACTAGGAGTTAAGTAGGCAATTTGTCCATTCACGACGTTAAGTGGCTATGCATACCATCCAGGCGTTTTAAATGGCGATGCGAACGGACCTTTGTGCCCACCGCCTTGTAGGAAGAGTCGTCTAATATTTCGAGAGTAACGTAACCTCCTCGGGTTCTAATAGTCCGGGCCCCTCAATCTCAAAACAGAACTTTGTCCGAGTGAAGGTATACCTGCTATTTGCTTCAGTAAATTTGCGTTCTAATCTATAAATACCTAAATATCCAGGGCCTAATACGTGGTGGTGGTGGTGGTGGTGGTGGTGGTGGTGGTGGTGGTTATTGTTTTATGATGAGGTATGACAGAAGAATCATCCTCTACCGGGTTCTAATAAAAATATTAATAATGGTACTGGTTTTACGTCCATCTAACTATATTTTGCGGTTTACGGAGACGCTGTGGTGCCGGTATTATGTCCTGCAGGAGTTATTTTACAAACACGAGTATGACTTATTTGATTACCTCCCAGTACCACCAGGCTGGACCGGGATTGAGCCCGTGAACTTGAACTCAGAAGGCCAGTGCTCTACCGCTTGACCTACTTACTGATTAGTTTTCCTCTCGTTCCAGTTACCTTCTCACCACGATGACTGAATAATATTTCCCAGGTCCGACTCGTTGGCTGAACGGTCAGCATACTGGCCTTAGGTTCAGAGGGTCCCGGGTTCGATTCACGGCCGGGTTGGGGATTTTAACCTTAATTGGTTAATTCCAATGGCGCGGGGGCTGTGTGTATGCGTTGTCTTCATCATCATTTCATCCTGATCACGACGCGCAGGTCGCCTACGGGAGTCAAATAGAAAGACCTGCACCTGGCGAGCCAAACCCGTCCTGGGATATCCCGGCACTAAAAGCCATACGATATTTCAATATTTCCGGTTATGTACTTCGCAATAAAAGAGCAAATTCTTCAACGTCTCAGTTGTCATAGCTAGTTCGATTAAAACACGTGAAACATAAATGATTTAACAGTATAAACTGTACAGATTTATATACAAAGTGTATCAAAACTGAAACGAAAAATTTCAGCCACTCGCTCGGCAATTATCATTTTATTTATATAGATTACCGGATATTGTTCTAATTTCGTGCACCAGTTCATGACGAAGTTCTGGACGAAGATGTTCTCTCACTAATTTTTCAACAGAAAGATATATTGTTGGCCCAATAATGAAATTTAGTGGGACTAACGTACTATATCTCCCTACTTCTTAAATATCATGCTTGTCCTATACATGGATAATCTAGGACATATTCGCGAAGGGAAGATTTCGTACCAACTCCTGGTTTTCAAACTGAATCTTAAGTATGAAACACATATATCGCAGTGTGGATTTATTTTTTCCATCATTCTCAAACTGCCTATGTTCCTCCAGCAAGTCTTGTGGAAGTTCGGGGGAAGCTCCTGAAAGTCTAATACGGAGTGCCACACTGCTTGCTCTGGCCAGCGAACTCTCCTTTAATGAATTATTTATAAGACCCTTCCTCCTACATGAAAGAAACTCATATACCGTGTTACTTCCTTGATTATTCTTGATGCCATAAACGTGAAATGTGGACACATTCACCTTTACAATGTGAGTGGAGATAGCTGGTCGTGCCATTCGGGTCGCAGTCAACTTAGGTTTAACATACTCATCCATATCACGTGTACCACGATATCTCCAGTGAGATGATTTTCTCGATTCACTCATCCTCAGAGAGATTTAAAAAGAATATCCGAGACTCTCCAGACGCTCCAATGACACTACAGTGAAAATTGTCTAAAATTTCGTTGACAGGAATGATATCGTGTATGAACATGCCGAACCAAAAATCAGATGCTATGTAATGATAAGTTTTAGATGTACTTGTTATCACAAATTACTCCAAGTTAGGGGCTCAAATTTCCACTCTATACAAATTTGTCCTCAGCCTTCTGCAGTGAGAAGCTTTGAAGTAAGCACAAGGTGCTGACAGGGTATTGTGTTGACGTCAAACATTTCCATTGCCAAAGAGTCCAGCTCCATGGGTAAATGGTTAGCGTGATGGCCTTTGGTCACCGGGGTCCTGGGTTCGATTCCCGGCAGGGTTGGGAATTTTGACCATAATTGGTTAATTTCGCTGGCACGGGGGCTGGGCGTATGTGTCGTCTTCATCATCATTTCATCCTCATCACGACGCGGAGGTCGCCCACTGGAGTCAAATAAAAAGATCTGGATCTGGCGAGCCGAACCTGACCTCGGACACTCCCGGCACTAAAAGCCATACGCCATTTCATTTCATTGCAGAAGACTGAGGAAGACTTTGGATAAATTCAAAACGTTGGTCTCTGAAGTCTAGTAATGAGTGGTAAAATACGCATCTAACACATATCATAATGAGTAAATACCACAACATATCAGCTATAACCGGTAAATCAGCTGTGAGTTTTTACTGGAAAGTCCAGAAATTGTGGCTGGAAATATTGCGTGACGCAGAGCTGCTATGGACATTCTTTTCGGCTTAGTGTCCGACTCGTTGGCTGAACGGTCAGCGACCTGGCGTTCGGTTCAAAGGGTCCCGGGTTCGAATCCCGGCCGGGCCGGGGATTTTAACCTTAATTCGTTAATTCCAATGCCACGGGGGCTGGGTGTATGTGTTGTCTTCATCATCATTTCATCCTCATCACGACGCGCAGGTCACCTACGGGTGTCAAATAGAATGATCTGCACCTGGCGAGCCGAACCCTTCCTGGGATATCCCGGCACTAAAAGCCATACGATATTTTTCATCGGCTTAGTGGCTGTTTATGGTGTGGCGGAAGTGACTTTCAGCAGTTAGATGAGGTCTGCTACTCACTATTGGCTGTTTCCTCGGGGGTAAGAGGACCATGATCTGAGGAATATGGTGATTCACGCAGCTTCTCCGTTGTGTGTGCATGATCTATTGCACATCGTCCTGTCCTTACAGGGGCTTCAAAAATCGATTGACAACTGATAAATCATGCCCTGCGTTTTTCTACATATTTTAGTGTCGATTTCTGGACATTTTAGTTACAATTAGCAGCTAATTTTTATAGAAGATCACTTCATGGTACATAGATTATATCTCACTGTACTTTTCCTTGTCAGACGGCAAAGTTGCAGCCTGCAGAGCCCACATTGACGGACACAATTCCGGTTCAGTTCGTCAGCATTGCAAGGAGCTTCGTGTCAGTAAATTCTCTGGCAAGAGAAATAATTACTACAGGAAATATTCCAGTAACTCGGCATCTCTGAAAACCGTAAAATTCCTTAGTGGGACGTAAAACCAACAAAAATATAGCAAATTATGATATGAGTTTAAATTTTCACAAGACTAATGTGACACCAGCTGGATAAAATTCTAAGCGGGTAGTGAACAATTTCTTTTTGCTAGTGGCTTTACGTCGCACCGACACACATAAGTCTTATGGCGACGATGGGCTAGGAAAGGCCTAGGAGTTGCAAGGAAGCGGCCATTGCTTTAATTAAGGTACAGCCCCAGCATTTTCCTGGTGTGAAAATGGGAAACCACAGAAAACTATCTTCAGGGCTGCCGACAGTAGGATTCGAACCCACTATCTCCAGGATGCAACCTCACAGCCGTGCGCCCTTAACCGCACGGCCAACTCGCCTGGAGAACAAAAAATTGGAATAGGTGGACCATTTTAAATATTTTCAAACTTCATTCTTCAAGGAGGGTAGTACCATTCCAGAAGTAAAATCACGTGTTGCAAAGCTAATGCTATGGATCACCAGCTGCGACCATCGGTGTGCTTTAAGCAGGATGACTGCTTAGACTCCAAGCACAAGGTGAATGACCAAATGACTTCATGATCCTCCTTCCCCGAATATCCGTATGTTAAGTAACTCTCCGAATCCAATCCAGCTTCTTATTGTCGTCTTTTGAGGTTGGCAGTCAAGAAAAATATTCAGGTTCACATTAATACAAGAATCAGATGCTGTCTGTTCAAATTAATTCTTCTGTAGTAAACGTTTCTTTGCAAAGAGTTTATCCATAGCAAACAGCGTGAAACAACACAATGGAATACAAAACTGGAAGATCTCAATGAGTAAACCCTGTGGGGAAAAAATCGCACAACCCCGCGAACCTTAACAAATAAACCATTTGATTAGCTCAGTGGTTTAGCTGCTGGCTTCCCACGCAGAAGGCTGAGTTTAGAATCCCGGTCAATTCTGGGTCGAGATTTTCATCTCAAGAATCATGTGACGCCAGGAAGAGTATCCGATCTTAAACCCCCGACCAAAACCACAAGGGGCCTAGGTGGTTCCAACGACCCCAGAAATAACTGGGATAAGCTGAAGAAAGTTTAAGTTTTATTACTATTTTGCAAATAAAGGATATGGATCCAAGCTTTGCATTCGGGAAGAGAGTGGTTCGAACCCCACCGTCAGCTGTCTCGAGAGTGGTTTTCTCTGGTTTCTCAATTTTATTTCTAAAAACATTCTAGAACAGTTGCTACTCATGGGCCACAGCCTGTTCTTTCCACCTCTTTACCCAGTTTCATTCACTATCATTCATTTCACCTTCACTACCTTTTCAGCTCATGTTTGCGGCAGAAAGGGCATCCGGCCATTAAGGCATGTCATATAATTTCATCTTCCCTCATCGCTTACTCCGCATGAGGAAACGGGACGAAGGGGTACACTTATAAATATAAAGTTGTAGCTGAATAGCTCTCATGAACGCTGCCTCTAGCACAAAACGACTGCGTGAAAGTGTTCATTATATAAAACCCTCATATTCTCTTTGTACTGAGGTCAAACAAACGGTCGTTTAGCTCCACAGAGAAAGCACTGCGTATTCGGATCCGGGATACGCTACAACCTCAGTTTTATGATCATCCGCTTAATACCACTCTTATAAATGGTCTGCTACTTCCCCTACACAAGTAACTATGTACCGGGGAGATTTAATGGAACATAATATTTTCATATTATTCGTTGTTCCTTTTATCGGTTTATTCACATTGTCCTCGGTCCATCTTTACCCTAAAATACAATGTTCATTTGTTAAAATATCGTCAGAGGTACGACTGATTTTTGTGCAGATAAAGTAGGAGCGGAAGCGCGATTTACTTGGCGTTCAACATGCACAATGTATATATGAGATGACATGAAAAAAATTGTATAGCGAGAACCATCACTGCAGCAAGACTACTGGTCAGGTGGAAACGTTCTTTCAGTTATAGTTACTCTGTTTACTGGGTGACAGTAAATCATGGGAAACACTCTAAGTACTCAGGTGTTAATATAAGGAGAGAACTTCATTAGGGTAATCACATAAACGGGATAATAATAATAATAATTTCGTGTGGCTATTTCTAGCCGAGTGCAGCCCTTGTAAGGCAGACCCTCTGATGGGGGTGGGCGGCATCTGCCATTTGTAGGTAACTGCGTGTTATTGTGGTGGAGGATAGTGTTATGTGTGGTGTGTGAGTTGCAGGGATGTTGGGGACAGCACAAACACCCAGCCCCCAGGCCAGTGGAATTAACCATTTAAGGTTAAAATCCCCGACCCGGCCGGGAATCGAACCACGGACCCTCTGCACCGAAGGCCAGTACGCTGACCATTCAGCCAAAGAGTCGGACACATAAACGGGATAATAAATAAAGGTTACAAATCTCTTCGTGTAGTTAGAGTACAGTTCCAGTGTATGGGACCAGGATTATTTGATTCTAGAACTGGAAAATATCCAAAGGAAAGCAGCACGATTTGTTCTGGGGGAACCAAGCGAGTTGTCCATGCGATTAGGGTCGCGTAGCAGTGAGTTTGCATTCGGGAGATAGTGGTTTCGAACCAAACTGTCGAGAACCTTGAAGATGATTTCCCGTTGTTTCTCATATACACCAGGCAAATGCTGGAACTGTACCTTAATTAAGGCCACGGTCACTTCCTTCCTACTCACAGCCCTTCTCTATCCCATCCATGCCATAAAACCTATTTGTGATGGCGCGACATATAGCAAAATAGTAAAAAAGGAAGTTCTGAGGGACTTCGGATATACAAGTAGTGTTACGAAATTTTTGCAAACTTTGGGTTGGGAAGCTTGAGAGCAAAGAAATGAACAGCTCAGCTAAGCGGAATGTTCAAGTTGTCAGTAGACGAATAATCTTGGGTGGAATACTTAAAAGTAGGAAAAGATAAAGTTGGAAAGATAATGTTGGAATTCAAGAGCAAAAATTGGGGAAACTACTCGTTTATAGGAAGAGGAATTAGGGATTGGAATAATTTACCAAGGGAGATGTTCAACAAATTCCCAGCTTCTTTGATATAATTTAAGAAAAGTTTAGGTAATCAAATTATAGAGAATCTGCCACGTGGATGACAGTCCTAAGTACAGTTCAGTGGCAATAGATTGTTAGGGCACCCTCATACTTCTCGATTGGTTGGCAAAGAGAGCTGGCAACAGGAAGCTTGAGAGTTGTGGCGTGAGCTTGTACACGCGCAGTTGAAGGGGATGTTGCACATCAGTGGCGTATACTGAGGGATTCGAAGGCTATCAGTGAAGCCCAAACCTCAACTGAGAATGAGGGAAGTCTCAAACACACTATAATGTAATCATCTGATACATTCTTTTATTTAAAACACTTGAAAGCAGTGATAAAAACGTCGCACGTATTTCTGAGAGCAAGGCATCGAAAACTGATATTGCAGCCCTGATTCCCGTCCCTCTCCCCTCGACTCACCCCGCGCGGCTTGCTGCTCTATATTGGATAGAAATGGGGACCGGGGGGGGGGGGTACGTGTGCTAGACTTCGGTCTGTCAGATCGCCACTGCTAACTATCAACCATGCGTTATTCACCGTATATAATTCCTAACCTCATACCTCTAAATTAATTATATAGGCCAAGATAACACAGTGCCGGTATTTCACTCCCGTTTACTTCCAGATCCTCGCAAAAAGACACTGCAGGGCTGCTGTTATAGGACCAATATAGTTTTCTTTTTATTTCTAGATCTGCTAAAATTGAATGCGATCTGTCATGTTTATTGTTTTCTGTTGATTAGAATCGGAACCGTGATCTGGGATCGGACACCGCCACTGGAGGTCTCCCGAGGAAGCTGTACAATTCAACATTTTTATTTAATAATAATATTGCATGGAATCTGTATAGACTTGGTGGTGTTTTAATGAGGAAAAAATTGATTGGCGAAGACGTCATAAACACCCAGTCCCCAAGCCAGGGGAATTGACAGTATGAGGGAGTTGATTCGGAAAATTGAACCGGGGCCATCGGATCAAAGGCAACCATTCTATCCAGTTAGCCACAAAGAGGAATTTTAATTTGCTAAATCTTAGTTTACCATCTCCACTGGTCGGGGGTAGAGTATTGACAGTGGCAGAGGCCAGGGCAGTATTGACAACACAACAGGCTACTCCGTTGGCTATTGGCTGTAGTTATAAACGCTAAAGGCTTGACGTCCACTAAACCATCTATCGAAAAGGGGTAACTTAACCCCTTAAGTGGGTATGACGTCTTTAGACGTTTTCGCGATGGGCTTCTACAGTGGGTATGACGGCATTAGTCGATCGTAAAATTTATCGCGTATGTATCTTGACGGTGGAGGCATACGGCGTGTCCATGGAATCTATCGCATTAGTTGATATGTTTTCCACGAGATCACGCTGTGTATTGTTTTTCAGAGCTGTCATAGCTTCGTGAAATGCATTTGTTTTGGCGCCTTGCACGAAGTTCCTGCGCAGCCATTTATGTCGCGAAGCATGGCTTCCAAACGTAAAGTAGATCGGCTTGATTGTACGGGTATTTCGACAGTTTTAGAAGCGGAGAGTGATGATGAGGTATCTTTATCTGTATGTAACACCTTGTTTCCGCCTATATCACACAGATGAAAATCTACAAAACCTATAATCATCCTGATTCAGAACAATGTAAATAATGTACATAATGTTAGTATCTCATTATTGAAGAATAATAATTACTATCGTATTAGATTAAACTAATTGTGTACATATTTATGAAGGAAATATTTAAATATCACAAAGTGGGGAAAAAGTACCCACGGCAGGTTACGCATGTGGAGAATTTAGTACCCAGTTAAGGGGCTAGTCTAGTGGTATACCACGTCTTGATCCCAGCATACACCACTCCTGCACATGGCAAGTACCAGACGTAAATTGTTATTAACCGGTAAGGCTCAGATTTCTATAACCAAATATACCGGAAATATGTAGGCACGTCTGGCCTAAAACCTACCAAAACGTGACATAAAAGTTTAGAAGTACAACAAAAAATACATTTTGTTCTATATTAGCTCAGGAGAATATCAGTAAAGTGGCTGCATTCCTAACATTCTTCTCTCTTTCCTACAGGGTGTCCCGAAATTAGTTACACAAAAAGGAACTTGAACTGTGAAGAAAGTATAAATGAGATTTAATTGAATAATGCAGAAGAACATTCAGTATAACAAATTAATTCAGACATTCCAGCTAGGTAATCCATTCACCGTAGTGAGGTCTACACAATTATTTAATTAATAATTAGCCGAATTACACTGTCAATAGTAATGTGTATCGAATCCTTTGAAAATACGCATCGTACAGAATTTTCTGTAAAGTTTGAAATTCAAAGATTCATTTTTATATTAAATGGTATGTCCTGACATGAGACAAGCCTGGGTAACATTAACGTTCCATTCTCTTCAAATGTCAGGCTGCTCAAGAGGAGCTCTGTATGTGACTGGCACGCACTCCTTCTTTTGTTCCTCAGTAGCTTTGTGACTGACGGGGAAGGAATCCCAGAGGTAGGACACACACACACATCTCCTTCTAGTAGTAACATACTGTAAACCAAGCTCTTCAACATCACAATATATTATTGATGCATTCATTCTTCTTCCTGCAACACCATCTGGTCTCTATGTAGTTTGTTCTTTATTCGGAATAGAATTGAACAACAGCCCCGTGACATGTGTATGATTTGTGACTCCTTGGGTGTGAAGAACCCCCTGCTATGGCCCAACTCCTCGCCTTGCTTTCTACGCCTCGGTACCGCTCCGCCATCGGCCTTTAACGTAAATATATTTTGGACTGGGGTCTGTCTGGAAATAGCGTCACCAATTTCCCGACACCATTGTAACCATGGCAACCGTTCGGTTCAGAGGGTCCCAGGTTCGATTCCTGGACGGGTCGGAGATTTAAATCGGCTGTAATTAATTCTTCTGTATCGGGGACTGGCTGTTTGTTTTTGTCCCAACACTCTCCTCCACATATTCAAACAATACACCACACTACCAACCACTACGGAAACATGCAATTGTGATTATATTCCTCCATATAGGGTTGGCGTCAGGAAGGGCATCCGGCCGTAAAACAGGGCCAAATATATCTATATATCTTTCTCTCTCTCTCTCTCTCTCTCTCTCTCTCTCTCTCTCTCTCTCTCTCTCTCTCTTCCCACACACACACACACACACACACACAGTTTCGCACACGCGACCCTTAAGGTGTGGGAAAAACGGTACCAGAAGACGTAGAAGCAGAAGAAGAAGAAGAAGAAGAAGAAGAAGACTGTAACCATGGCAACCAGTGTTCGTCCATGTATACTAGGTCAGTAGCGTTATCTTTTCACTGTGTATTTTCTTCCTGTAACTAAGAGGTTGAGAAAATCTCGTATCAAATGGACCCCGTTGTACTCCTCAGTGCAGAATAAAATTCTTGAAATGGCCGTAAACTAACACAGGGCCTTGGAATTAGAGAAAGGCACGCTACCTGTAAACTAAAATAATAATAATAAAATAATAAAGTAATATTATGTTTACGAGGTCTAGAAAATTTTTCATTTTCTCACAATTGATGAACCTTACCATTGTTTTATGGATACACTCATTTTATTTGGATTTATCGGATCTTTTTATCTCCCCCGTGCATTATCTGTACCCATTGCATGTCGTAAGGGGCTATTAAGAGGGCGAAAACCAACGAATCTGTACTGACTCTCTCGTCTTCTAAGTCCAAAAATGTATCCATTTTTCCATGCTTTTTTGTGTAGCCTTCAGGCAGATGATTTAAGAGATAGATACGCATGCCAAGTGGACACAATAACAAAAAATATGCTAGCTATAACCAAAATCTCTATAAATAAAATCGTAAAGACCGCGTGTCTGTGCATTGACCATTTTGGCGAAATGTTCATTCAGTTATCCGTTTCAGGTGTAATAATAACCATCTGCATATTTTTAGCTTTGGTGTCTGTCTATTTGTTTGTCTGCTTGTCTGTGTGTTTGTCTGAGTACTAATAATTTGAAAACTACTGGATATATTTCTACCAAAACCAAAATCCACCTGTCCTTGGGTAGATTTTAGGGCCAATATTATTTCAGAATACCTAAATTTACTGGGAGTTTATCCGAAACTGAAACCATGATTTTGCACTCCCAAGAAGTATGCACATCCAAAATTAATCGAAATCTGCCATCCTTAATGGAAATCAATTTCTAAAACCTTTCTCTCATGTGCATCTTTTTGATAGGAGGATTAATAAGGGAGATATCATTAACGGACGGTTTTTCAGTACAAGTCCCATCGGACATAACTCAAAGCGTGTAAGCGTAAAGCTTTTCTCTTTCAACTTGAAAACTACTGAATATATTCCAACCAAACTTCATATATAGCCCCCACCTGTCCAAAAGTAGGTTTTAAGGTTCATTTCTTTCTTTCTTAATATGTTTACTCTCCAGGGTCGGTTTTTCCCTCGGACTCAGCGAGGGATGCCAACTCTACAACCTCAAGGGCAGTGTTCTGGAGCTTCAGACTCTGGGTCGGAGGATACAACTGGGGAGTACGACCAGTACCTCGCCCAGGCGGCCTCACATGCTATGCTAAACAGGGGCCTTGCGGGGGGATGGGAAGATAGGAAGGGATAGACAAGGGAGAGGAAAGAAAGTGGCCTTGGCCTTAAGTTAGGTACCATCCTGGCATTTACCTGGAGGAGAAGTGGGAAACTATGGAAACCTCTTTCAGGATGGCTGAGGTGGGAATCGAAAACACCTCTACTCAGTTGACCTCCCGAGGCTGAGTGGACCCCGTTCCAGACCTCGTACCACTTTTCAAATTTCGTGGCAAAGTCGGGAATCGAAACCGGGCCTCCGGGGGTGGCAGCCAATCACACTAACCACTACACTACAGAGGCGGACTTTAAGGTTCATACCATTTAAAATGGCCCGAATGGACTGGGGGTTTATACGGAACCGAAACAGTGATTTTACACTACCACAATTTATACAATACCAAGCTGACTGGAAATCGACACACCTTGATAGGAATCCATTTCTAAAACAGTTTCCTCATGTGCATTTTTTTCTACAGGAGGATTAATAAGGGAGATATCATGAACGGTCGGTTTTACAGGCTACGTCCAGCGGACATAGCCCAATAGGTGTTGTACGTGGAGCAGATTCATTACTACCTATATAAATAAAAGTCTGCAGAACAAAAGTAAATTTGTGAAAGTGGGGTTTCTCAAGCGCTTCATCACTGTGTGACTGCGGAGTGCAGCAGACGATTTAACATCTATGTCAGTCTGTTTCATATCCTTCAATGTGCACTATAAAATGTTTGATTTGCAGCTCCCCCAACATCATTGACGTCAAGAATCATCAAGCTCTCCAATTGCTGTTTAATCTGTGATTGTTTGTATAACATACCTGCATATTTGTATGGCAGGAATGTAGATATCATGTTTTTTAAATATTAGTACTTATGTAAAGTTTGTACTTCTGACGCGAATAAAGAAAGAATAAATTCGTAACGTCCGGGTGTCTGTACACTGACTATTTGGGCGAAATTTTCATACAGCTATCCGTTTAAGAGGTAATAATGACCATCTGCATATGTTTTAGTTTTAGTTTCCTGAAAGTTCTAATGTTTACCCCCTGCCCCAAAATTAAGATTGCGGCACAACCTGCCAGACAAGCAAGAAAATTCAGTTTTGGCAAAATTTTACGTTTTAAACCTGCAACCGATGGAAAATTTTGAAGATCTTTAAATTTTTCACTTTTCATCTCCGAAGAATATCGCAATATGGAGGCTACTTTAATGACGGTGCAGACCTTCGTTTCGAGGTGGCTAAACAGTAAATGCTATCACAAAACGGATGGCACAATCTCTGTTCAATTTGGAGTGATCTACAACTTTGGTCCTATGACTTTCCGTCGTCACTCTCTCCCTTATACGATAGATTTCTCGATTGTACGTAAATTTTGAACTTGTTATACTCATAAGTCATACTTTTAATCACTTATAGGAAAGATAGAATCATCAAATTCCACACGAACATTGGTCCAGCAGCCATATGTGAGCCAAATGCCATGTTTGTAACTGTCATATAATTATCCGAAAACGAATGCACTGTGAGACCCAAATTTCACTCTAGTCAACGTTTCCAACTCCATCTGCCCCATGAAAAGATGAAATACGAGAAAATATCATACGAGCGGCTATTTATACCGCTAAATATGGCGTCTTATGGCACAAACCATTTGTCGAAATGACGTACCGTTTAGCAGCAGTTAATCTGTAAATGATGGTCTGCAATATTGTAAACATGCATATGCTTTCGTATGTCGATCTATAAATATTCATTGATGTCGATTTGCAGTGATCGAGAAAGGGTTTGTCAGCTATTGTAATCAGTACTCCCCACTTCGACTTTGACTGGCAGTAGGAATGGGGTCCTCCAACTCCCGTGTAACTGGTATTAGTAGGGCCTACCATTGACTTGCAGAAGGCAAGGGAGCTTGCAATTTAGTTCAAAACTCCCCTATATGTTTGGCTGTAGGCAAGGGTGTCCGCCATTATAAACAAATGTACCCATCTAAAATGTGATTGGCATTAGGCATAGTTGCCTGCTATTTAATATAAACTCACCGACTCGATGTGACTGGCAGTAAGCTGGCTGGCAGTAAGAAAAGGGGCGTGTCATTTTATTGATAACAGCATAACTCAGTTTTGACTGGCATTGGGGAAGTTGCCTGCCATTATAATAAAAACTCGACTGTAATCTGTCTAGAAGCAGGAAAGGGGCCTTCCATTGTAAGGAAAACTCCCCAAATCGATTGTGACTGCGCAGTAGGCAATAGGGCCTGCTATTATAATGTAAAGTTCCCAACTCGATTGTGAATGGCAATAGACAAGTGAGCCTGCCGTTATCATCACAACTCCGCAACTCATACTTAACATTGGATACAACGTATGGGGCCTCCCTAAGCTGTTTCTCGGATAACGCTAGGAGACATGCAATTAAAATAAATCTTATCCACTGCATGTACAGTAATTTACTGCGATATCCGGATGCAATGTAGAATACCGTAGCGAAGCACGGGTACATTTGTTATTAAGTAAAAATAAATAATTAATTAAATTAACAGATTCAGAATTAGGAGAAATCTAAGGAAAAGATCGACGGATGAGACTCGGAGAATCAGAATGAGGAGATCTCTAAGGAAAAAAATCGATGGATGAGACTCGAACCATAAACCAGATTTGGTGGGGGAGGTCGGGGGACATAGGAGGCAAATAGAGGAGGATAGAGCATAGAAGATAGTATACAATAGTGCACTCGGGTATGGAGTACAAGAAAAATAGAAGGACACTAAAGTGACGATCTGCCAGTATCAGTTTATAATTATTTAAAGGTAATAGTTCTGAAATTAAACGAGGTCACAAAATTACTTGTAAATATAGGGTTGTGGAGGCACACATTTAATTCATAGAGACTTACAGCCTGAACACTGCGAGGTGTAACAGATTAATTTGCAGTGTTTTTATTACACTTTAAACAATATAAATATATTCATCTCCTGAAAATCAAAGTTTAATCCTCCAATCAAGTTCCAAGGAGCTCCTGGAGAGGATTTGAAACTTCTCTTGTTAAATTATGAACGCGTGAATGTCTAGAACGAACATCACTCCTCGAGTGTAGAGCCTCCGTTAGCTTCGGCCCTTATCGGAGCCAGAAATGATTGTCCTTCGAATTATTTAGGAGGTGTCAACGAATAGACCCTTCAGGGAACATACATTATTCACGGGATTCTTTCAAGCGACATACGATCACTGTAACATTCAGACGTTGAAGAGAAACGGTGACCTTTGTGAATTCCGCTGACCCATCATGACACGTCAGTTCATGATGGCTTTGTTAGTCCAGTGACGGTAGATTCTCATGTTAACAGCTAGTTGCCTGATTTATTATTACAGATTTAAGAATGGATAAAATGGACGTCGAATTTCAATTAAGTCTATAGAAGATGTACACTGAAGTAGCACTGAAATTTCTTCAGCAATAGCAAGATGACACCTGGATGATTTATAATTACAGTATAGTGAATGCATAAACAATGTGTATTTGTGACAATTAGTCCGGTTCATTAGATTAATGGCCAGTAGTGGCCCCGGGTTTTATTCCCGTTCAGGATGGAGATTTAGCCCGTTTTCTGAATTCCTGTAGCTCGGGGACTGGGTGTTTGTGACCCCTTTAACACACATTTTCATTTATATACGACGTATCACACTACCAACCACCACAGAAAAACACAATAGGATGGCTGATCCATATTAGCACCGGCCCCATATAATTGGGAAAAGGTTGCGAAAATAATAGTCATACTGCGTATATAAAAAAATAATCAAACCCCATTATTATGTCGCGTTTAATCACAAGTCACGGGACATACAGTTTTGCAAAAAATTCCTGACTTCGTCACAAAGCTACCGTGGACCCTCCTTGGACACGGATGGACTAATAAGAGCCTATCATTTGTCATAACAAGGAACTTTCCACATTTCTCCTTCGAACATACTAGATCAGTTGGGTTCGACTCTGGTGTCCGCAAAAAAATTAAACTCGATCTGTGGTATATTTAGTCACAGAAAACTCAATTGAATACATACATACGACATCATTACAACAGCATTACAGACTAATAGGAAATCATGGATACTTGAGAGCCCCAGAGAATGAATTAACATCCTCCACAACTTTCTATTTTTTAAACAATTGTGAGCAAGCTCGATAAATTTCTGTTCCAAATTTCCAAATTTTAAATTTTGGTAAAACAACAGTCTACCCTATTTTGCATAAGCTCCTAATGAATCACACTGGTGGTTTCTTTGACTCAAAGTACGTCTGTAATGTTGGTTAAGTTATAGTATTCTGTGAACTTAGGCGCTGGCCCGCCACTTGGGACCGTTATGTACAGTGGGTTATTATTTTATCACTAAAATAAAGTAGTACAAGGCATTCCTTGAATCTTTACTGCATAGGCACCATAATGATTCATTCTCATACACGTCAGGACAAATACACTATAGCCGCGTAGCTGAATAGAGTTGTTACGCGTTCGCCCTCGACTTTTCCCCTCAAATCGCTACAGACAAGTATATTACTATATCTATCCACAACCGAAGCAACAGACCTGAAATCAGCCCAGCTATTATCGTTAGAAGTAACGGACGTAAAACTCATATAAGTTCAGGAAACTTTCTCAAAGTTACTTGAGTGACTTATAAATCCATAATTTACCTCATTTGTTCATAACATCACAAATTCACAATCATCGACAAGTTTACACAACGTAACCAATATTGAACATAATTATACCAAGTGGCCCGCCAGCGCCGTACTTTCTACTTATAAGTGCCTCGCATACACTATTGACGAATTGGGAGTCTAATAACTGATTTTCTCAGGAAAATAACTCCTTGCAGGCAGGTTATGTCTGAATACGAAGAGATAACAACTGGACGGCCGCTCGCTGCAGGTTCCTCAGCGCTACCCGTCTAATGCCCCAACTGCGTTAGTAAGCCTCGTTTTCGAACGCTTAGTAGTAGGCTAGTATTTCGTACAATAGCACTACAGATGTTGTCAAGATATCGACAATGACTGGTGCGTTCATCAACGACGGATTCATAGTCATAATTTTAATCTATGGAGAATCTGATCAGGATGCAGCCGAAGCTCCCATACGGTGTGCGTAGGAGTTTCCAAAGAGCCTCCTGCCTTATAAATACACGTATTTCGCCAAACAGGGTTGCAATTAAGAACGAATAGATCGTTCAAGGCACGTACAATACGCAAGTAACTTTTGGTAGAGAGGAATGTCTGTACATGTACACATTTTACTTATTAGTATCAGAAGCAATACATCATATAAATTATCGTCCGACTCGTTGGCTGAATGGTCAGCGTACTGGCCTTCGGTTGAGAGGGTCCCGGGTTCGATTCCCGGCCGGGTCGTGGATTTTAACCTTCACTGGTTAATTCCAATGGCCTGGGGGCTGGGTGTTTGTGCTGTCCCCAACATCCCTGCAACTCACACACCACACATAACACTATCCTCCACCACAATAACACGCAGTTACCTACACATGGCAGATGCCGCCCACCCTCATCGGAGGGTCTACCTTACAAGGGCTGCACTCGGCTAGATATAGCCACACGAAATTATTATATAAATTTTCAGGTAAAAATGAGAAACAATACTTAGAGAAGCTGATTCTTGCTCGTGGTGCCCCTGCATAGGTAGTCGGAATTGAATTTCCGTTAATGAACTGAACGTCAGCTTTCCAGAAGCATCGTTAAAGTATTATCTGAAATGTACAAATTAATGAGTTATTATACCTTATTTTCTATACCTTTGCCGTAATTACAAATTTACCCTCTTAGTAGGTGTGTAGTAAAATTACTGCTGTTTGTTTCACATCCGAAATATAGCCCGTTGTAGCGCTCCTTTGTAAACCAGTGATTAGGCATCCCATTCATCATTAGTGCATGCGGAACGCCTATATTATTGGAAAGTACATGGCTGGACGTCCACCTGGTATACACGCATGGTTAAGAGTGGTTTGATAGAATTTAAGGATGTTCTTGGGGAAAGAAACATGTAATTCTCCTTATAATTGTTCGTTTTTTTTTCAGATATGTTATATTTCGTGCTTCGGCAGACTCAAAAACTTAAACGTAATATGAACTGAATCGACACTGAAAATCAATGTCTTCTTTCTTAAAAGGTTTACCTTCGGTATATACGAAGGTTGATCAAACACTAAGGTTACAAATCCTTCAGTGAAACGTGTACGTTTTATTTCACACAACCAATACATCCAACTGATAGTATATACATTAGGTTATTTTTCGACATGGCCTCCATATCGGTTTAGACACTTGTCGTTTAATGGGATGAGTCTGTATATTTCTGCCTGGTAAAAATCTTGTCGCGAAGTGTTTTATCTCTTCGTCATATGCCACAACGTGATCCTCCTGTTGTCCTGAATCAGCTCCTCCAAGCGAGCTTTGTTCAAATCTATTGATGCCGTGCTGCGTCGGCCACTGCGATCCTCGTCGGTGACCTTTTCTCTACCGGACGCAAACTCCCGACACTATTCTGCGACATGCTGACGAGACATTACAATCTCTCCGTAAACCTCTACCAGCTTCCTGTGAATTTCAGCAATGTTAGACCCACAGAAATCGAATAACAGAGCGGATTTTTCGCGAGACCAGTTTTCCAAACGAGTCGTCATTTGCGTTTACCTACAACTAGCGCTGTAGGTGGCAGCTGATTGAAACTATCCACAGTTGCCAAAGGCATGTATTAGAATTACCTCACACTACTAATTTCTCTATAAAAAACGAAACTCCATGAATATTGGCCTTGTAAACTTAGTGTTTGATTATCCCTCGTAACTAGTGTGAAAATAGAAAACTATGTAATACGCTTTTCAGAACTGCTGACTGTAGGGATCGAACTTACCGTATCTCGAATGCAAGCTTACCACTACACGAAGCGCTGCCATTTTCCAGCTTACTCGGTCCATTCTAATTAGCCCAAGGTTGATAACACAAGAACATCATTAGAGGAAAACATCTACGTAAAGAGAAGTTTGTTAAAATGCCAGTCTTATACAGGTTAGTGGGGATCTTCCCAGTTGATTTTCTCATTCCAGCCCAGACACGACAGACAGATTTCACGGATACGAAATACATAGTTAGGCCTACTCTATATCCTTCTTCCTCCATGTACCGTATCAAGTTTCCCTGATGCTGACTACCAATCAGACAAGTTTACATTAGTCCTCAACTGCCGATCGAATTCATGTCCAGACCTTTAAGTTGTCCAGCCATGATGTTCTCCTATTTCTTTGTCCACAGCGGCAATCCGCTCAACTGTATAAAGCCTTAGAAGTGGAAGAGAAATGTATAAACATGTCAGTTGCCGTATATGGTACTAAACGGAATTGCAGGTGATTTGTAGACAACGAGGGGAGACGATAACAACAGTTGCTAACACCATTACAGACGATGGGAAAGGAAAACAAGTCTCGATAGGCATTTAATGGCTTCTGATTGAAATATGTCGTGAGCGTGCTAACTTAAGTGCACATTTACATGAAAAGTGCTTTCTGATGTGCAATCGTATCCCACTAATGATAGCTGCTCAGAATCTTGTTGCATTATGAGAAGATAACAAGGAAGAATTTGCATATATTGAAGACCAGGTTATTAACTTCGTCAAAGATGAAACTCTGCCATCGCATTCTACAGCAAGATGATAAAATTACATATGCCAATAACATATTCAGTTTTCTTAGTCCTGTGCACGAAAACTATCGTTAAGATATACTCGTTTAAGAATTAACTCGAACATAAATGTGTATAACACCACGGCATACAGTTATTTATCATCTACCAAGGTTAACTCCCAGTTGCAGACGATATAATAAAACATAAACCTTTAGGTAACAAGTTCCCTACACAAGAGTTGCTCCCAATTCTAGTGCTTTTACATCGTACTAACTCATCGAAGGTTTTCGGAGATGCAACAATGGGGTACGGCTAGGACTGGGAAGGTAGTCGCCGTGAATTTACTGAAAAATAGCAGGTAGCATAAAAATATTAGTTTCCATACTTAGAAGGTTAAAATGATTATTATTATTATTATTATTATTATTATTATTATTATTATTATTATTATTATTATTATTATTATTATTATTATTATTATTATTATTACATCGGGGATATGGTGGGTTCAAACCCCACTGTTGGAAGCCCTGAAGATGTTCGTCCGTGCTTTCCCATTTTCATATCAGGAAAATGCCGGGGCTGTGTCTTAATTAAGGCCACGGCCGCTTCCTTCCCACTCCTAGCCCTTCTCCATCTCATCATCGCTATAAGGTCTATCTGTGAGGTGCGATATAAAGCAAATTGTAAAAAAGAGAGACAGCATAAACGCCCAGTCCCCAGGCCAAGGGAAATAATTATTTAAGACTAGCGAATGTACCCGTGCTTCGCTACGGTATTCTACATTGTATTCGAATATCGAAGTAAATAGTGTGCATGCAGTAAATAAGATTGTTTTAAAATTGCATGTCTCTTAGCGTTATCCGAGAAAGAGCATGAGGAGGTCCCCGTACGTTGTTTCCAATGAAAAGTGTTTGTTATGGATTTGTGATATAACGGCAGGCTCACTTGCCTACTGCCATTCACAATCGAGTTGGGAAGTTTACATTATAATTGCAGGCCCCATTGCCTACTATGCGGACAGAATCGATTTGGGGAGTTTTCGTTAAAATGGCAGCCCCCCTTTCCTACTTCCAGACAGATTACAGTTTTTATTATAATGGCAGGCAATTACCCTACTATCACTCGAAATTGAGTTGTGCAGTTATCATTATAATGCCAGGCCCATTTTCCTACTTCCAGCCAGCTTACTGCCAGTCACACCAAGTTGGTGAGTTTCCATCAAAATAGCAGGCCACTATGCCTAATGCCAGTCACATTTTAGATGAGGACATTTCTTTATAATGGCGGGCACCCTTGCCTACTGCCAAACACAATCGGGTAGGGGAGTTTTAAACAAAACTGCATGCTCACTTGCCTTCTGCAAGTCAAATCGAGAAGTGAACTATCCTTTACAATTGTAGACCTTCCTTACTAATGACAGTTACACAGGAGTTGGAGAAGGAACCCTTTCCTACTGCCAGTCAAAGTCGGTGTGGGGAGTACTGATTACAATAGCAGACCCACCCTTTCTCGATCGCTACAAATCGACATCAGTGAATATATATAGATCGACATACGAAAGTATATGCGTGTTTACAATATTGAAGACCTTCATTTACAGATTAACTGCTACTAAACGTACGTCATATCGACAAAGGATTATACCATAAGACACGCCAGATTTAGTGGCCTAAATGGCTGTTCCTATGATATGTCATCTATTCTTGGGTCAGATTGAGTTAGAAACGTGGAACAGGGTAACGTTCTTGTAAGATTATCTCACATTACATTACTTTTCGGATAATTATGTGACAGCTACATACATAGCATTTGGCTCATATATGGCTACTGGGTGGGCCAATTTTCGTGAAGAGTTTGATGATTCTGTATTTCATATAAGTAATCGAAGGTATGAATTATGCATGTGAAAATTCCAAATTGACTTAACATCCATTAATAGAGAAAAATCAAACGTAAAAGGGATACAGATACGGCAAAAAGTCATAAGACCAAGGTTGTAGATCATTCCAAGTTGAACGGAGATTGTGCAATCTGTTATGTGATAGGAATTTCCGATGGTCTGCACCATCATTAAAATTGCCTGCATATTTCGATATTCTTCGGGGATAAAAAGTGAAAAATTTAATGATCTTGGATGTTTTCCGTTCGTTACAGGCTAAAAAAACGTATAATTTTGTCAAATTTCAATTATCTTCTTTTTCTTCTGGCAGATTATGCCGCAATCTGGATTTTGGGCGAGGCGGGTAAAAATTAGGACTTTCAGAAAACTAAGCCAAAAATTATGCAGATGATCATTATTACCCCTTAAACGGAAAGCTGTACGAAAATTTCGCCAAAATAGTCAGTGTCGAGGCACACTGTCGTTACGATTTGTTTTATATAGATAAGGAATCTGCTCCATGTAAAACACCTTTTTGGCTATGTCCGCTGGACTTAACCTGCAAAAGTGACCATTCATGATATCTCCCTTATTAATCCTCCTGACGAAAAAATGCACAAAAAAGGTTTAGAGGTGGAATTCCATCACGTTTGGTCGATTTCCAGTCAGGTTGGTCTTGTTCTGTATATATTGTGGAAGAATAAAATCACCATTTCGGTTCCCTATAAACCGCCAGTCCATTCCGGAACATGAAATGTTATTTACGTTTAAAACCAACCTTTGGACAGGTGGATGCTAAATATGAATTTTGGTTCGAATGTCTTCAGTAGTTTTCAAGTTGTAAGGAATACGCTTTACACGCACCCGCTCGTGAGTTAAGTCCGATGGGACTTGTACAAAAAAAACGGTCCGTTAATGATATCTCCCTTATTAATCCTCGTATCGAAATGATGCACATGAGAAAAAAGGTTTAGAAATTAATTTCTACCAAGGCAGGTAGATTTAAATTAACGTTGGTTGTGTATATTTTGTGGAAGTGCAAAATCACTGTTTCGGTTTCGTATAAACCCCCAGTCAGTTCAGGGATTTAGAAACAATATTTGCCCTAAAACCTATCAAGGACAGGTGTATTCTAAATATGAGTATTGGTGGAAATAAATCCAGTAGTTTGTAGCACTCGCGTACATACCGCGTAATTAAGGAAGAAAATAATACAGTTAAGAAAGTTGAAAGTAATAGAAAATGGATTATAACTGAGGACAGCCGGATAACGACAAATATATAAATGCCAAGTTAATGTATTGGAAAATCAAATGCCCCTCAATAAATTATGCTAGTGTGAGTTATGGATATAATAAAACGGTAACAGAGGAGAAATTTAGGTCCATTGATTCCTAGGTAAACAAATAATAATAAGATGACTAATGGTGTTATTACTTAATCTATTCGAAGGCGGTTATAACATCCAACGATATTCCGCCAATATCCCGCAGATAGGCCGATTGACGCCTCTCTTGCCTTCTACCCAAGACACAACCACGAATTTAAAAACATAATGAGGAAAATGGCAATACGTTACTTACCTGCTGGCATGCAGTCAGAGACGTTGCCATGGTAACCTGTAGGTTCGTTGTCGGTCTGTCGGTCACTCAATGCAGAGCATAGTACCAGCAGAAAATTGTAAATTTCTCTGTCATGTAAAGAGTAAGGTAAATTATGAACATAACTAAAGTTGTTTATAATGAAGAGACGTTTCACGTACGGTAAACGAAGTTTACAGAAAACCAATAGTATAAGAGAAAATGGAGGAAAACCATTCTGGTTTTCCTATAAACCCCCCGTGTATTCAAAGATTTTAAAATGATGTGCATATCGAAACCTTCCCCGGGAGGAGTGTTCTCTAAATATGAAGTTTGCTTGAGATCTATCCAGCCGTTTCGACGTGATGGTGGAAAAACCATTCTGTTTTTCCTATAAACCCCCCATGTATTCAAAGATTTTAAAATGATATGCATATCGAAACCTTCCCCGGGATGAGTATACTCTAAATATGAAATTTGGATGAGATCTATCCAGCCGTTTTGACGTGATGGTGGAAAGACCATTCTTGTTTTCCTATAAACCACCGTAAATTCAAAGATTTTAAAATGATATGCATGTTGAAACCTTCCCCGGGAGGAGTATACTCTAAATATGAAGTTTGGTTGAGATCTATCCAGCCGTTTCGACGTGATGGTGGAAAAACCATTCTGGTTTTCCTATAAACCCCCCGTGTATTCAAAGATTTTAAAATGATATGCATATCGAAACCTTCCCCGGGATGAGTATACTCTAAATATGAAATTTGGTTGAGATCTATCCAGCCGTTTCGACGTGATGGTGGAACAAACAGACAAACAAACAGACACGAACAATTTTATTTATATAGATTAAGTTCTCGATGAGGTCTGGAATCGAATGCGTAACCCGCTGAACCGAAGGCCACTACACTGACAATTCAGCCATGGACACGAACTCGTTGAGGATGATAACAACCGTGTGCATGAGAAGGCATTTTAATCTGATTCCATTTAGGCGGACTGAGTAGACCTATCAATTACGACATTCCATTTTATGTCACCAGATGGCAGGGAAACCGGAACTCTGTTGATGGTTCAATGACTGAGTTTCATTTCTTGTTCGTGCAAACACTTAACGTGTCACCAAGAAACTTATTCCGACATCATTCTACATAAAGAGCCGAATAGATTTTATTCGCCCTTCAAAAATTCAACTACCTCTGCCGGCTTTGAACCAGCGGTCTCCGATTCGGAGGCTACCAATGATAAACGGAGGAAGCCAATTGTGATGATGATTTATACGTGCGGGAAGTCTATTCCTGAAATATTCCCCTACATACTTTTGCAGTTTGTATAGCAATCAGACAGTGGGAAATTAGATTCCCCAACTACCGTACATAAAATCTGAAGTATCACTGTCCGCTCAATAACTCATTGTCCACTTGCACTGGGAGGTCGACCTGTCTTTTCGTGACACCTGAGAAATGAGAAGGCACAAGAATGGATGTGGAACGATGTTCCAGTAGGGAGCGGCCCTCCAAGCACTCGGTTATCGATTGGCTCAAGTTAGAAACATGGGCTGCTCCTGCTTCAAGAGAGACCTCGAGTACTGGCATCACATTTCATGCAGAGCGGCAGTGGGCGGGCAATTTGTTGTGAAACAATACCTTGTCTTCCACAGGTATCAGTGCTTTGATTGGAAAAGAAATTTGAGGCCGGAATTTCGAGCCGTGGAAAAGTTTGAAGTAAGCCATCGCTGTTGATACTAGCCGATCACGCACGGACTAACGAATCGAGCCGCTGGGAACGAGGCAGCAAATTGATGCAGTTGCTCCTTCTTCTTCTTCTTCTTCTTCTTCTTATTCTTCTTCTTCTTCTATTGCCTTCACTTAACACTGAGTCGTCTTCTTCTCCTTTTCTCTTTTCTCCTCTCTTCTCTTCTCTTCTCTTCTCTTCTTCTCTCCCTTGTTTTTTCTCTCTTCCCTTCACCTTCTTATTCTTTCTTCTTTTCCATGTTATTCTTCTGTTGATTTCTCCGCACATAGTATTCTTCTCCTTTCCCTTTTTCTTCATTTCCTTCTTATACTTCTTATTCTACTCTTGCCACCTGACGAAGTCTTTGTATTCTTCTTATCCTGCTCCTTATTATTCTTATTCTTGTGTTGCCTTCTCCTCAGACAGAGTCGTTCTTTCCTCCTTTCTTCCTTCTTCTTCCTCTGTTGTTTCACCTCACATAGTCACCTTCTCCTTTTCATTCTCCTTCTGCTTTCCCTTCTCATTCTCTTTCTCTTGTTTCTCTGCACATAGTCGTCTTCTTTGCCTCGCCTCACGTAGCCTTCTTATTCCTCTTCTGTAGCCTTACCTCATGTACAGTCTCCTTATTCTTCTGTTGTCTTCATTTACCGTATTATCTTCTTTTTCTTTTTCTCCTTCTTCTCTTTATACTTCTTTGTTTCCCTTCGTCTCCTTCTTTCCCTTTTCCTTCTTCTTCCACCGATTGAGTAGCAGCGTGGTTTGTAACAAGTAGCTGTCAATTTGCATTCGGGAGATAGTGGGTTCGAACCCCACTGTCGGCAGCCCTGAAGATAGATTTCCGTCATTCCTATTTTCTTACCAGGCAAACGGTGGGGCTGGACCTTAATAAACCCACAATCGCTTCTTTCTCATTCCTAGCCCTTTCTCATCCCGTCGTCGCCATAAAACCTATATCTGTGTCGGGGTGAAGTAAAGCACATTGTGAAAAAAGAAGAAGAAGAAAAATATTGCTTTCTCCTCGTATAGTCGTCTTCTCATTTCGCATCTTATTATTCTTGTTCTGTTTCCTTTTCCCAACAGAGTCACATTATTATTATTATTATTATTATTATTATTATTATTATTATTATTATTATTATTATTATTATTATTATTATTATTATTATTATTATTATTATTATTATTGTTACCGTGTTTTGTGGTAGTTAGAGGGGAAAGAAGGTGCGGGGTGGTGAACAGGTCTCAAGCTACGAAAGTAAAATTAATTTAAAATTTAACAAGGTTATATTTTTTTTTCAAACTCAGAAATAACAAGAGTGGCAGGTACAGAGTAGCAAGGCAACAAGTTTTGGGCTTCGGGCCCCGAACTTCCAATTCTCGAGCAGTTAGCCCGAATTTTCATGTACATAAGGTTTAGCAAAGGGGCAGAAAACCCCAATCATGCCCAGGAGCACTTGCTCCGAATTACACAGTAATACCTCCTAGAGGCACGCAGAAACAAATTGCAAAAGAGCGATCCGCTCTCAAAGTTTTGAGCCTATCACAAGGCCACACCTAACTCTACTTTCAAGCTGTCCTCTAAGGACGTAAGCACAGGGGTAAAATACCCAACCTACTAAGGTCTATTAAGCGATAAATGGATAATTACATGACCTCTAAAATACCAAGTTGAGAGGAGGCGAACTGCACTCCTAATACATTTGCTTTTAAAACCTAATCTGGCTCTAGGCCACAAATGCAAGGGCTAATCCCATACTAAAGAGGTGACTTTAGAAAGAAACAAATTTACATAATGTTAAGGAAGAATAGGTTGAGAAAATAAGTTCACCTCAAAACAATATGAGTGGGAGCTCGAGAGGGTTAAGCACTCTCTATCCCAATATGTAGTTTAAAAGATAGAATAGATACAAGTTTCTTTACATTTTAAGGAAGGTTACATAATGGAAAAACTTCGGACCCGCCCCGAGAGTTAAACTGCTGAGCAAGCAAGAAAAGAAGTAATTAATCGGCCATTACCTGGTTGTTGACTGCCGCCGAAGAAAGAGGCGCTTCCCGCCCCCTGCTATGCACTTTACACACGAAAAGATGGAACAGAAGTGGCGCAGAGACCCTAAAATCAGCAGTTTATATACTCTCGCGGAAAGTTCGAGGCGTTTTAGGAAGGAAAACACCCGCCCACAATCTTTTATTGGTGGTTAAAGAAAACCCCTACACAAGATGAAGAAGAAACACATCATTGGTGGAAAATTAATTTAAGAAATTCGGGATTGGCTAAATTCAAAACAAGGGGAAAGAAAGGGTTAATATTGCCAACTTAAACAATGACTGAAGGAAATTTAGCAAAGAACAAACTTTAGAAATTAAATTTTCTCCAAAAAAAAAAACAGTTCTTTCACTCCGCACTATGGTGCACTATTGTTGATCTTCAGTAGTGTCCTCTAGAAGAGAAAGTTCACACTTCTTATTACAAGCAAAACAAAAATACGTCGAAAATGACACAGTTCAAAAACTCCAAAATTTCCAGGTAGTGACATCTTCTGAGAAAGTAGAAAATTAATACCGTAGATAAAGTTCAGACTTCCTCCAGCAGAGGAGTTTCAACTGGCGCAAATTTTAAATAAGCGGCGTGGAGGTGTACCGCCCGGTACAGACCTCCCCCCCCCCCCCCAAAGGTTCCTCCAGGGGTGACACATGAAATTTGTTTGAAAACAAGGTCCAAGTTATGATGTGGATATGAAGATTGATTGCAGAAGCATTTATCGAAATGGTTGAAATTTAGTTTGATTCAGTTTCAAAAATTCCTGTAGTAACAGCGGAAGTACTGTCTTAATGTATGTAGAAGGTTGAATTGAGAAGGAAAACTTTAGTTTTAAAGTTGAGGAAAAATTTTCTAAGCCCACCAGATATTGTCGTTGAATTCTCAGGTGTAGTAATTGCTGATAGTAATTGTCCATGTAGTTAATTAAATTGGATGGCCAGACCGGCCGCTGCAGCTTGTGTCCAGAGGAGGCCGCTCGGACCCCTCAAGTACCCTGAGATACCGCTCGCCCGCACTATGAGAGGAGTAGAGGTGTAGAAGCACGCCGCGCCCGCGGTGAACATATACAGGCTGCGGGCCAGTAGCAGGTCGTGCGCCGCACATCAGCCTCGGCCGGGAGGAGGGCTCCGGCTCGCCATGCACATGTCGTCCTCGCTGGGGAAGAGGGGGTCCTTCCTCTAACCCAGTCGCAGCACGGCGCCGCGCGGCTGCGGGGGCACTGAAACATTAAAGCTAGGCGGCAGAATTGTTGGACCATCATCATTTTTTGAGGGCACAGGCTTGTGGAGAGGTGAGGGGCCAGCGGCGTGCAGAAATTCATTTCAAATGCGAGCCACTGTGTGTAGTGGAGCAGGAGACGGGAGCGTGGTAATGGCCGTGGCAAGGATAGGATGGCAGTTTAACCGTGCGGGGAAGGTTTACACAAAACTTACATATGAAACAAAATATTATAGAAGGGGCAGAATGCCCTAAAAGTGACAACTCAAAAAAATATTACCTTCATATTCCTTTCACGATTATATGAAGCAAGTTAACCCAGAAATTACACCGGTTTCACCTGTGACAGGTGAACCCTAAATATCCTCTCGGTGGCTGGATTGCTTAATAATAATGTGACCGGCGTAAGGAAATCTAGAATGATACACGGCCCATGAAATCTGGGGGCAAGCTTGCCCGCGGGAACAAAATTCTTGACCATCACCTGGTCACCTACCTTCAAATGGGTGGGTCTCCGTCCACGATCATATCTTTCCCTAACCTTTTCATGAGAGACTTTAAGATTGGCTTTAGCCTTCTTCCAAAGATCTTTAATATTATCCGGATCTATTGTCTCGGGTAGAATGTCACTCAGAGACCAGAGGTTAGAGAGCGGCGTGTTGGGAACGAACTTGAACATCAAAGAAGCTGGAGTAAACTTGAGAGATTCATGAAGCGCCGAATTCAAAGCAAAAGCTAACCAATGCAGGGACGTGTCCCACCTGGAATGATCTTCATGATGATAGGCAATAAGCGCGGACCTGAGATTACGATTAACCCGTTCAGCCAGAGATGGTTGAGGGTAATAAGCAGAAGTAGTTACATGAGAGATGGACAAGTCAAAACAGAATTTACGAAAAAGATTTGATGTGAACGCCTTAGCATTATCAGACACAATATATTGGCACGGACCAAAAGAAGCAAAAATAGAATTTAGGCAAGTAATGGTGGACTGAGCGGTAGCCAGCTTAGTCGGAAATAACCAGGAAAATCTAGTAAAGCCATCTACGCATACAAAGATAAACTTGTTAGCATTTCCCTTAGACTGGGGGAAGGGTCCTACATAATCAATATACAGGCGTTCCATGGGGCGTGACGCTTGATGTGAAGACAAAAGGTCTTCCTTGGTGGACATGGTGGGTTTACGAAGCAAACAGGATTTACAAGCCTTCACTAGTTCACGGATTTCACCGTCCATACCTTTCCAGATGAACATTTCACGAATCTTCTCACGAGTTTTAAAGATTCCAAGATGCCCCCCTAATGGGGTCTCATGATAGTACTTGAAGATCATAGGCACAAGAACAGCTGGAACGACAACCTTCATCATCTTATCATGCCTCGAAGGGCAACATAGAACACCATTCCTCAGAACATAAGGGACGACATGTTCCCCAGAAGAAAGGGTTTCCATTATCGGAGCCAGCGTCGGATCTTCACGTTGGTATTTCTCGTATCCCTAAAAAGCATGGGAGCATCTGTTAAGATGGCATTAACACCAGATAGTATGGACTCGGGAGGTGATGAACTGTCGACCGGTTCGTGGGTCTCGACGTCGTTGGAAAACATTCGGCTGAGTCCATCAGCAACAACATTTTCGGTGCCTCGGATATGCCTGACATCGAATTGGAAGGCAGAAATACGGATGGCCCAACGGGCTATGCGACCAGTACGACGCGGCCTACCTAAGACCCAGCTTAAGGCTTGATTATCTGTCTCCAGGTCGAATTTGACATGTTCAAGATAGAGACGGAACTTTTCTAAGGCAAATAAGACTCCCAAACCTTCGAGCTCATAGATAGAATACTTGGCTTCTTGAGCCGACAAGGTCCTAGATGCATAGGCGATGGGTCGCCTCCCTAGTTCAGTCTCTTGAAGAAGGACTGCAGCTACTGCTGACGACGACGCGTCGGTTTGGACAATGAATTTCTTTGAGAAATCAGGCATAGCAAGGACAGGGGCATTACAGAGAGCTAATTTAAGATTTTCAAAAGCGGCTTGTTGAGAAGGTCCCCACTCGAATTTGATGCCTTTCCTACGAAGAAGGTTCAAGGGCGCCGCTCTATTAGCAAAGTTAGGAATTAACTTCCTGAAGAAATTCACCATTCCAATGAACCTGGCGATACCTTTGATGTCCTTAGGTGGTTTAAAATCACGGATGGCCTGTGTTCTCGAATGATCGACTGCTACACCATCAGGTGACACAATATGCCCTAGGAATGACATAGAGGGCTTAGCAAAGGCAACCTTGGACAACTTGACAGTTAACCCAGCCTTACGAAGGCGATCGAGAACTTCTCGCAGATGATCTAGATGTTCTTCAAAAGTCTCTGAAAATACGACGACATCATCCAAATAGTGGTACAAGTACTCAAATTTGATGTCGGAGAAGACCCTATCTAGCAGCCTAGTGAGTACAGCTGCTCCCGTGGGGAGCCTGAAAGGCACGCGGTTGTATTCGTATAAATTCCAGTCCGTGGCAAACGCTGTAAAATGTTTAGACTCTTCGGCTAGAGGAATTTGATTGTAGGCTTGATTCAAGTCCAAGATGGTGAAGAACTTGGCCTTACGGAACCATGAAAAACAAGAATGAAGGTCGGGAAGGGGCACAGATTGTAACACCACCTTCCGATTGAGAGCCCTATAATCAATGACAGGCCTGAAGCCCCCCTGGGGTTTCAGGACTAGAAAAATAGGCGACGAATACGCCAACTTAGAGGGCCTAATAATACCATCCTTCAACATCTGATCGATGATTTCTTTCAGAGCCTTCATTTTAGGTGGAGATAGCCTATAAGGTGGAAAACGGACAGGAATCGAATCCGTGACCTCAATTTTGTATTCTATAAGGTCAGTAACACCAAGAGTATCAGAGAACACCTCTGGAAACGACTGACACAACTTACGAATACTATCAGCCTGCTCCTCAGGTAGATGTCTAAGGTCTAACAACATCTCATCCTGGGTAGGCGAAATAGATGAACATGATACAGAATTACATTTCAATAATGGGATTTTATAATTAAACGCAAATTTGAAAGAGCACGACCTACTCTGGAGATCGAGCACAAGACCAGTGTAGGAAAATGAAGTCAGCTCCCAATATAATGGGGCAAGACAAGTGTTTGGCCACAAACAATTTGATTTTCCATGTACATTTAAAAATACGAATTTTGACCTGTAAAGAACCTAGAATTTCTAATGGGGATGAATTAGCCGAAACATATTGAACAGGAGATGAGTCATAGTCAGGTAGTTTACAAACAGATTTCAATTTTGCATACCATTCGGCCGAAATAATAGAACAAACACTGCCTGAATCTAATAGAGCTGTTATAGGTTCGTTATTTACCTCAATTTTGAGAAAGGGGACCGGTGCGGGGGTACCCGCCGCAATCCTAAGACACTCTTTAGGGCATTCAAAAGATGAATTTGAAGACTGATCGTTCCCTGAATTTTCGACCTGTTTACCAGGGGCTGAGCCTCGGGAAGAAGGATTAGTCGACTCAGCCGAAGCCACTAGTCATTTTTTATTATTGGCATTGGTGGGATTTACACCAGAAGTTGAGCAGGAAGGGGTGCTATTTGAATTTGGGCAATTCTTGGCGATATGTGAGAAAACCCCACATTTAAAACAGCCTTGTGATGAACCAGCTCCATTATTTGCCCTACTAGATTTGATCAATGGACACTTGTTCCGCAGATGTTCAGGCGACCCGCAAGCGTAACATTTACGAGGAGTGATTGATGAGCGAGGTGGAGGCCGAGTATTACTAAAGGAAGGTGGGGGTTCTTTCGCGACACGCAAGGAATCGGCGTATCTAACCCCTTCCGCTGAAACGGCCAATGCTTCAAGTTCCAAGAAGGTTTGCGGGCACGCCGCGAAACACAAATATGACCTATAGGATGGTGAAATTCCTTCTACAATAGCCTGTACAATCTGATCTTCAGGAAAATGAAGAGCAAACACCCTAGTATAGAATTTAATATCTTGGATGAAGTCTGCCAAGTTTTCATCCAAACGCTGTACACGATAATAGTGCTTCTGAATAAGGGAGGACCTGGCCCTAGCCGGGATGAAGTTAGCTAGCAAGTGGGCGTGGAAATCCTCAATAGATGATTGCTCGGCAATGGCTCGTACTATTTTGTCAGAGAGAATGCCAATTGCATAGGGATAGATAATTTGCAAAATTTGACATGGAGAAAGAGAAAACACAAGGGCATGATCCTGAAATTCAACTAAAAATCTTAAAAAGGAAATTACTTCACTGGTGGTATTAACGGAAAACTTAGAGATACCTCTGAGCAACATTGCCAATGGATGAGGCAAACTGCTGAACCCGGGTGACATAGTAGGTAAAGGTTTCAGTGGCAAGGAAGTTAATTCAGAACGTACATTATTTAATGAGTTACGGCGTTCAGACTCGTCCAATGGGGCAGAGGTTGTTTGAGCAGCGATGGTTTTCCTATTTACTTCTCCCTTAGGAGGCTCTTCCTCGCTACCTACATTCACTGTGGTGGGTAGATCGCTTTTGGGAGGAACTTCCCCAGTTAACAATTGAGTGACCTTGCTAGATAATTCAGAAATATTTTCAAGCAGCGTACTAGCTTCCTTCTTCTGAACGTCATTCAACTTTAGAGACAACAGATCGTTAACTCTATTTGAAAAATGAAACAGCCTGGCTTGCACCCGCTTAATTTGATTAGGAGAAGGATCATTTTCATCAAAAAAATTAACTACAGATTCTAGCCCAGTAATATTCTCGACGATCGTGGAAAGAGAGTCGTCAATTTCTTTCTCTCCCAAGGTGGGGATGGAAATGGGCAAATCAAGGGACTCTCTAAGCTTATTTGTGTCTACTGTAACCGTGCCTCCAGATTGCACATTTCTGATAGTTAACTCATAGATCAACTCATCTTTGCGCAAATAGTTAAGATGGAGAACATCGCGAGGGCCGGACATGATGAAAGAACAATTTTGAAAAACTCAAAAATTTCCAGCAACTGAGAAAATGGTTAGAGTTCGGAACAAAACAATGTTTAGCCGTCAAAAGGGGCTAAATTGAGACCCATTCAACCACGCTCTGCTACCACTTGTTACCGTGTTTTTGTGGTAGTTAGAGGGGAAAGAAGGTGCGGGGTGGTGAACAGGTCTCAAGCTACGAAAGTAAAATTAATTTAAAATTTAACAAGGTTATATTTTCTTTTCAAACTCAGAAATAACAAGAATGGCAGGTACAGAGTAGCAAGGCCACAAAGAGCAACAATAGTATTTACAAGTTTTGGGCTTCGGGCCCCGAACTTCCAATTCTCGAGCAGTTAGCCCGAATTTTCATGTACATAAGGTTTAGCAAAGGGGCAGAAAACCCCAATCATGCCCAGGAGCACTTGCTCCGAATTACACAGTAATACCTCCTAGAGGCACGCAGAAACAAATTGCAAAAGAGCGATCCGCTCTCAAAGTTTTGAGCCTATCACAAGGCCACACCTAACTCTACTTTCAAGCTGTCCTCTAAGGACGTAAGCACAGGGGTAAAATACCCAACCTACTAAGGTCTATTAAGCGATAAATGGATAATTACATGACCTCTAAAATACCAAGTTGAGAGGAGGCGAACTGCACTCCTAATACATTTGCTTTTAAAACCTAATCTGGCTCTAGGCCACAAATGCAAGGGATAATCCCATACTAAAGAGGTGACTTTAGAAAGAAACAAATTTACATAATGTTAAGGAAGAATAGGTTGAGAAAATAAGTTCACCTCAAAACAATATGAGTGGGAGCTCGAGAGGGTTAAGCACTCTTTATCCCAATATGTAGTTTAAAAGATAGAATAGATACAAGTTTCTTTACATTTTAAGGAAGGTTACATAATGGAAAAACTTCGGACCCGCCCCGAGAGTTAAACTGCTGAGCAAGCAAGAAAAGAAGTAATTAATCGGCCATTACCTGGTTGTTGACTGCCGCCGAAGAGAGAGCCGCTTCCCGCCCCCTGCTATGTACTTTACACACGAAAAGATGGAACAGAAGTGGCGCAGAGACCCTAAAATCAGCAGTTTATATACTCTCGCGGAAAGTTCGAGGCGTTTTAGGAAGGAAAACACCCGCCCACAATCTTTTATTGGTGGTTAAAGAAAACCCCTACACAAGATGAAGAAGAAACACATCATTGGTGGAAAATTAATTTAAGAAATTCGGGATTGGCTAAATTCAAAACAAGGGGAAAGAAAGGGTTAATATTGCCAACTTAAACAATGACTGAAGGAAATTTAGCAAAGAACAAACTTTAGAAATTAAATTTTCTCCAAAAAAAAACAGTTCTTTCACTCCGCACTAGGGTGCACTATTGTTGATCTTCAGTAGTGTCCTCTAGAAGAGAAAGTTCACACTTCTTATTACAAGCAAAACAAAAATACGTCGAAAATGACACAGTTCAAAAACTCCAAAATTTCCAGGTAGTGACATCTTCTGAGAAAGTAGAAAATTAATACCGTAGATAAAGTTCAGACTTCCTCCAGCAGAGGAGTTTCAACTGGCGCAAATTTTAAATAAGCGGCGTGGAGGTGTACCGCCCGGTACAATTATTATTATTATTATTATTATTATTATTATTATTATTATTATTATTATTATTATTATTATTATATCTTTTCTCACAACCTAGTGGGGGCGTCGCATCCGTGTCAACTGTGTCGCATATGTAAACTTGGCATGGTTATACAGCTGAACGACCAACTGACGCCAGACATGTGTTTCTGGGGTGCGTTGGGTGTATGTGAAAGCGACTGACTGTACTGGGACAAACACAAACACTCAGTTGCCGAGTAAGAGGAATTAACAGCTAAAATCTTCGCGTCGTCCGGGAATATAACCCACGGCCCTGCGAACCGAAGGCTGACCATTCAGCTAGCCTCACAGTCACTTGCTAGGTATTATTATTATTATTATTATTATTATTATTATTATTATTATTATTATTATTATTATCAGATTAATTGTCTGAATGGTTAGCGTTGAGGCCTTCGGTTCAGAGGGTGCTGGGTTCGATTCGCGGCTGGGTCGGAGATTTTAATCGCTTGAGAATAATTCTTCTGGTCCGAGAAGGGGGTGTTTGTGTTTGTACCAACACTCTCCTCTTCATATCAGACAACACACTACACTACCAATCACCACAGAAACACGCAATAGTGATTTCAACCCACCACACAGGGTTGGAGTCAGGGAAGTGCATCCGGCCTTAAAACAGGGCCAATGACACAATTTGCTCCCGCGACCCCACAAGGTGTGGGAAAAGTGGTAAAAGAATAAGATAAGTTATATTATTATTATTATTATTATTATTATTATTATTATTATTATTATTATTATTATTATTATTATTATTATTATCGTCATCATCATACCCTCATATACTGTACTTGCTATTCTCTAATGTTTCTTGCTAGGTGACTGAAGTGACTGAATATACCTCCTCATAACACACAACAGAGTAATTAAATACCGTTGCGTTGTTCAGGTCCCATAATTTGCGTTCGGGAGACAGTTGATTCGAACCCCACTGTTGGCAGCCCTGATGATGGTTTTCCATGGTTTCCCATTTTACCAGGAAAATGTTAGGCATGGTCGCTTCCTTCCCATTCCTATCCCTTTACTATCCCATCGTCGCCGTAAGACCTATATGTGTCGGTACGACGTAAACCAAACCAGCCTCCATGGCGCAATAGCCCCGAAGGACCTTGGCCTACCAAGGGAACGCTGTTCAACTAGAGCGCCTGCAAATTAAACGGCGGCGTGTGGTCGGCACAACGAATCCTCTCACCCGTTAGCGATGAATAGAAAATTGTTTAAAAAAAGTAAAAACATCGACGTGGTTCACACCGACAGCATTACATAGTGACATAGCAGTGTAAGGCTCCAAGTTGTGATCTCTTATATCTGAGCTGATTTCCGTTTAAATGCCAACAAGTACTGCATTTTAGAGAGAGAATTCTTAATCTGATCAAAAGCTCTGGTCATTTTATATCCTTATAGCAAGTGTTTGATTAGTTGTTCATTTGGCAGCTGCTAAGTGCCAGGATTATTTCAGGAAGGAAATACGCTCGCCGCCACCTTGGAAGTAAACAAGGATGATTGATGGCCGGGTTCACTGGCTTGCGTTATTAATCAAACACTTCCCATAAATCCTAGCGGAGTTCGCTCCGACGGGTAATGCACAATACCTCCAACCGACGGATTATTTTTTACCTGCAAAACATTAATCTCTGAGTCACATCTACACCCCACTGTGTAAGGCGACGCCCTGCACAACTCCTGATAACCTGTTGGCAGTGAGAGGCGTAAACAATAGATATCCGAGACAGGGGGATTCTAAGGGAAAATCTTCAGAAAATATGATTTTGTGTTGAGGTTATAGACGAAAGTAAATCATCTGCCACACCATTCATGCAATAAATAAAACTCTTAACCGGTGCTCAGTACTGAGACCAGGGCGAGTATTTAAGGTGCATTAAACTACAGTAAAGTACTAATTTGAAGCTCTATATATTATTTACTGGACCTTCTGGTATTGAGCGAAACATGTATTTCGTCGCTGCCGGGGAAAAACCTCCTATGTGCAATATTTTAGCTTAGAACTTTGGCCGGTAAGGTTCTGTCCTCTAAGGTGCAATATTGTGTGAATATTGTCATGGCATTCTCGCTCTTCACAATGAACGTGCTGCGGGTCAGTATATCTCCAAAAACATGATCACATAGGAGGTTTTGTCCCGGCAACGACGATTTATTGATTTTTACAATTTGTTTTAACATCGTACTATCGCAGCGCTACTGATAGGTCTTATGGCGACGATGGGATGGAAAACGGCTAGGAGTGGGAAGGAAGCGACCCGCGGCTTTAATAAAATGGGAAACCACGAGAAACCATCTTCAGGGCTGCCGACAGTGGGGTTGGAACCCACTATCTACTGAATGCAAGCCGATAGATTCTCGTTCGAAACATTTATCTATGTATGTATTATCTTATTTATAAATAAATAAATAGCGCCCCTGTAAAAGGTAGAGCACTTGAAATTTGAACTTTCGTCTGGAACGTGGCATTGTAAGGAAGTGAACCACGGACAACAAGTAGCTGAGAAAGAAAGAGCATGGAATCTTGGACGGTCTGCAAAAAATGACAAAAATGGATTATATTTTCATAAGATTACAAATTGATAATAACCTGCCTTGTTTTATCACTGGAAGTAAATGTAAAATATATTCTATTTAATATTTTACATGTAAGTAACAACTGTCGTGAACATTGCAGTTCGAACTCGTGAAATGTTATGTTCACAATAAATAATATTATTTGTTTCCCTGTTCTTCGGAGACGTGAATATGTCAAAATGTTGTTCTGCATGAGTTCTTTCATATGACGGTAAATTTATAGACACAAGGCTGGCATGTTGGTGAAGCTTCTAGAACCTCCAGACTCAGCAGAGATCCAACCCACCGACTTGCACACATAACCAGCGCAATAACGTCTCAGCTACTCGGTCCGGCTAGTAATACAAATTACAAAACTTAAAAAAGTGGTTTTGTTCTTAAGTGTCATTTATTAATAATAATAATAATAATAATAATTCCGTGTGGCTATTTCTAGCCGAGTGCAGCCCTTGTAAGGCAGACCCTCCGATGAGGGTGGGCGGCATCTGCCATGTGTAGGTAACTGCGTGTTATTGTGGTGGAGGATAGTACTATGTGTGGTGTGTGAGTTCCAGAGATGTTGGAGACAACACAAACACCCAGCCCCCGGGCCATTGGAATTAACCAATGAAGGTTAAATCTCTGAACCGAAGGACAGTACGCTGACCATTCAGCCAACGAGTCGGACATTTGTTATTAATGATATCATTAGTATTGCTTTGCATCACACTAACTACTTTAACGGTTTCAGGAGACGCTGAAGAGCCTCCGTGGCTCAGACGACAGCGCGTCGGCCTCTTACCGCTGGATACCGTGGTTCAAATCCCGGTCATTCCATGTGAGATTTGTGCTGGACAAAGCGGAGGCGGGACAGGTTTTTCTCCGGGTACTCCGGTTTTCCCTGTCGTCTTTCATTCCAGCAACACTCTCCATTCTCATTTCGTAGCATCTATCATTCATTAATGTATCACTTTGGGAGTGGCGACCCCATCGTAATAATAGCCTATATATGACTCATTCATTACATCCGTGACCCGGTCACTGACTGGAAAACAGGTTGTAGGTTTTCATTTTTCATTCATTTTCAGGAGACGCTGAGGTGTCGGAATTTCGTCCCGCAGAAGTTCTTTAACATTCCACCGAATCTACCGACACAAGGCTAACGTTTTTGAGCACCTTCAAATTCCACGGGACTGAGCCTGGATCGAACCTGCTAACTTGAGCTCAGAAGGCCAGCGCTTTACCTCCTGAGCTACTCAGCCCGACACATATCAGTTGTTAATTATGTGTTGTGATAAATTGGAGAAATATATTACAGTACAGCGTAAGCGGATCTGAGTTGGATGTTTATATTATCCCAAAGTCAAAAGTACGATCCCGGTCGAGGGTAGTTTATTTTTTTAGTGGTAGGCAAAAATCGTGGTTATCTATGACGAATGCCTGGTGTAAAAATGGTGAACCACAGAAAACCATTCTCAAGACAGCCGACTGTGGGGTTCGAACCCACTCGCCTCCCGAATGCAGAACTTGCCTCCATAGCCGTAGCACGTTAATACGCGCGGCCACTCAGCTAGCCAATTATTATTATTATTATTATTATTATTATTATTATTATTATTATTATTATTATTATTATTATTATTATTCACAATGAACGGCCTCTTGGCTAAATGGCCAGCACAGTGGTCGTCGGTTCAGAGGATCCTGTGTTCGATGGCCGGCTGGAACAGGGATTTTAGCAACGTCTGGGTAATTCCTCTGGCGAAGGGACTGAGTTTTGTGGTCTTAAAATACATCTCGTCATTTACATTTTCACAAAACTCATCACACTACCAACCACACACAAACAGAAACACGCAATAGTGATTATATCCCTCTGTATACGGTTGACGTCTGGAAAGGCGCTTGGAAAGCGACTAAGATTGTTTGCAAACTCTTGTGTTTGTGTTCTCTTTCTACAGCATCATTACTCCTAACCTGAATCTGCTAGACGGAAGAATTACTTAAATTTATTGCGAGTCGTTGTGTTTAGAAATACTTGCATTCTCTCTGTATTGAATTCTTAGAGTAAAAGCTCGTTCGTTATTTATAGAGCAATATATTCTGCTCAAGTAGGCGGATTAGATTTCAATTGAGATATCGTTCCTGTTCGGAAAGAATGTCTTTGACTGGTGTCTCGGAGACAATATCACGAAGTATCTCCTATACAAAAGTACGCCATCTGTGTTTAACTACCTTGTCTTGGCACAAAAGAAAGAATGTTTTAACAGAAACATTGAGCCAAGTCACGTTATACAATTCTTAACATAAAAAGTGTTATTGGTTTTGGAAAATGTCTCAGTTTAAAGAAACTTTTCTCCTTCGAAGAGACGCACTGAGCTGTATGCATACAGTGCTATTGAGTACACTGCTTATTTCTGACCTCTTATTTCATGTCATTTCATTACCGGTATTTATAATTCAGTTAACACAGGCTCAAGGAGGTTACGAAAATCATCGCACCACATAGTTACTCTTCAGAAACTCTGTTATATAATAATTCCAGAAAAGTGAAGGTAAAATCCTCAAGAACACAGAAAACTATAGACAGGACACGGCAGGTAATGGAAGACGAGAACCTCAACAAGTACACCGAAACGATCCCGGATTCAGTGCGTAAGTTCAAATTCTATGGGTATCAAGTGAGAGAGAACAAAACCCGACTGACCAAACGGATTTTTTAATATATCGTAGGATTCAATGCAACTGCGAAACGGGTGTCAAGAAGGACGCAGAAGATATTTGCATCCCAGCAGATTGGACGCAGAAGATATTTGAATCCCAGCATATTTGACGTAGAAGATATTTGAATCACAGCAGATTTGACGCAAGAGATATTTGAATTACAGCAGATTTGACGCAGAAGATATTTGAATCACAGCAGATTTGACGCAAGAGTTATTTGAATTACAGCAGATTTGACGCAGAAGGTATTTGAATCACAGCAGATTTGACGCAGGAGATATTTGAATTACAGCAGATTTTATGCAGGAGATATTTTAATTGCAGCAGATTGGATCCACAACAAAAAAGCGTTCAGAAATCGAATTGACATCTTCCAAAATTTCCAGGACTGAATCTATCCGGGGAGATGAGACGCGAAAGAATCAGCAAGTTCTGGGAAGATAAGAAAAGATTTGCCAGAAAGTCTACATACTACGCCATACATAGTTCGAAAAACAAAGAAATAATTTTCCCTCGTCCAGAAAGATCTGGTTTGAGGCAAATCGATGGCTTTCTTTAAAAACCTCGTAAGTCCGAATACTCTTCCTATCCATTATATTCCTTAAGACTGGTCACGCCTCCCAGCCTCATATTTATATGCAGTCCAAAGGAATAATTTTCGTTATGGTCATTTTCCTCTCCCAATTTGTAAAGGAAAATGAACCTTAAATACATTATAGTGTAGGAGTGTGTAAATTTGCCATGCAATCAACATCCCTACAATACGGTACGGTAAGGTCCATTTTCCTTTAGACATTAGCAAAGGAAAATGAACACAGCGAAAATTATTCTGATGGACCGCATACTAATATACGACCAGGGGGCGTGACCAGTCTTAAGGAATATAATGGGTAGGAAGAACATTTGGACATTCGAGGTTTTAAAAGAAAGCCATCGTAATGCTTTTCCTCTCTATGATATTTCAGGAAGAACATTTCCATGTATTTTACGGTCACTAGTCCAGCATGTCGCACCTATGCTCCTCCTCCGTATCTGACTGATCAGTTGTCGTTCCTCGTTAACTTGGTCTAGCACATCTGTATTCGTCATGTTCGGTACCTAGATCCTCTTCCCCACACATCTCAAAGTTTTCTAATGTCTTCATTTCACTTTTGTTTAGAATATAGATCTCACCATAGTACATTATAACTCTTTTCCACAAGTTGGCTTCCTAAGCTGAAGACATCGTGCGCTGACAGGCTGTTGTTCGCAAAATGCCTCTCTAACCATAGCGATATGGTTACTGGTACCAGTTTCACACCCTATAGTATTTCTCCGAGGTAGTTGAACGTTTTCACTAGCTGGATTCTTCTCTACTTATGATAATATGCAGTACCTGTGGGCGTTTACTTGATGTATTTTTAGATTGATTTTCACATCATGATTCAGTAATGCATTTATTAATTGATATAACTGTATTTTCGAAGTACGACACCGGTATTTACTGGGTTAGTTATTAAATTAATAGTCATGTTTTGAAATTCTGACATAAGTTCAGTTATTCTTAACGTGTCATCTTGTACCGAAGGTTGGCGATCAACATGGTGATCTTGAATTTGGATGCAAGGACACCGAACAGAGACATCGTGTTCAACCCATACTAGTTCAAGAGATTCTCCAAGCACAGATTTCGTCGTCTGTTAGGTTCCCTACGTACTTCCATTCGTCCTTTTATGACAAGTTGGAAGATTCTGTACTTATCATTCTGCATTATATGGCCTAAATATTTTAGCTTCCGCTTTCAGGTGATGAACATGAATTCAGTCTTGTTTTCCAGTCGATCCAACATCTCGGAATTGCGAATTCTGTCCATCCACGAAAGGCAAAGCATCCGCCTGTACACCTACATTGCCAATGCCTCCAGTAGTATCTTGCAGAAAGCCTGATAAAGTGACCATTCTTCCATTCCACACAGTAACGTGGGAAAAATGTAGGCGTGGAGCAAACGGAGCCTTAGATTCAGTTGTAGCATGCGGTTGGTTAGAAGTCTCTACATTTGCATCAAGAAGCTTTCTCGCACGTTCGATGCGAACACGAATTCCTTGGTCGCAGTTCCTGTGCTCATTGAGGTAACCACATTGCCGAATGTGAGCTGCGAGTGGACGTTTTCTGGTTTACTGATCACCATGAACTGAGTTTTCCTTCAACACTCTACTGCTGAAAGCCACGTTAACTTTGTCTAATAATTCCTGATGGTCCTGCGTTGTCAAATGTAGACTTCGGATTTTTAAGAAACTGATTTCCGTTATTAGCAAGTGTTGTCTAGGCCAGTCTTTCGTAATGTGACGAGTGGAATATAATTCTAGGGGTTCTGATGGGCCGTACCGTAACGTTTATGTAAAATTCATAGCATAGCCAATAGCCATTGTGCAGGCTAGAGGATACTTGTTACTTGCTTCAGTAAGCTTTCATTCTAACCTATTCCAAACCAAACCCAGAAAAGAACCAAACTTCATGGCACAACAGCCCCGAAGGGCCATGGCTTACCAAGCGACCGCTGTTCAGCCCGAAGGCCTGCAGATTACGAGGTGTAGTGTGGTCAGCATGACGGATCCTCTCGGCCGTTATTCTTGGTTTTCGAGACCTGGGCCCCCATCTCACCCTCAGATAGCTTCTCAATTGTAAACACGTAGTAGAGTTGACCTCGAATCAGCCCTCAGATGCAGGTAAAATCCCTAACCTGGCCGGGAATCGAACTCGGAGATTCTAACCTATTATTGCCTAAAAATCCGGTCTCTAAACATAAAAAAGTATGCTTTACTATCTAATGACTGCATAGTTCTTAATCCTAATTTTAGCAAACCTGTTTTGTAATCGGGGTTGATATATTTAGAAAAATTCTACCTTCCCCCTCGTCTTTTGTTAATTTTTCTTTCAATTTCCTTTACGTCGAACCGATACAGACAAGTCCTATGGTGACGAAGGGATGAGAAAGGGCTAGTAGTGGGAAGAAAGCGGCCGTGGGCTTAATTATTAAGGTGAAGTCCAAGCATCTAACTGTTGTGAAAATAGGAAACCACAGAAAACCATCGTCAAGTCTGCCAACAGTGGGGTTCGAACCCAGTGTCTCCCGGATGCAAGCTCAAAGCTACGTGCCCCTAACCACACGGCGAACTCCATCCTTTTCTGTTAACTACTTGGGATCGAGACTATATACCGATTAATTCCAGTTTTACGGCAGGATGCCTCTTTTGACGCCAAAGCTATGTGGAATATATATACTTCTGTACAGATTTGTAGTGTGATATCTTACATCTAAAAAAGGTGTGTATTAAAATGAACACCAACATGCAGCTCCAAAGATTGAAGAGATAACCAAAGGCAATTAAAATTCCCGTCCTGGTTGGGAACCGAACCCAGCGCCCAATGAACCGAAGGCCATTCCGCTGACCATTCAGCCATAGAGCTGAACACTAGAAAAGTTAAATAAATGGGAAGGTGTTCTTGAAGAGTGCTTGTACGTCGCTGGTTAATTAAGGAGAGAAACAAGAAATATTGATTATAAATATCCCAAACGCCCATAACGATTTTTTGTGCCATTAGAACATCCTCCAGATCTTGGGGAGATGGTGGTATAATTATTCTTATATTCGTCCTCTCTGTATGTTCCCGGAGAAGCGTTTAAATCAATCTGAAATGTTCAAAGTTTTCAAAGTTGTGATCCAAATACACGTATTATTTAAATGAATTGCATTCTCGCCATGATTGCCGAAAAATGCGTGAATGAAGAGAAAACTAATTGAACGTATGCATTCAGACAGTGAGAAACAACAAAATGAGACAGATAACTTCAGAAACAAAAATTGAAAACTAGAAAAGCGGCTGGAGTTGATAGGATTTCTGAGGATATACTAAAGACAATGAGTTGGGATATAGCACTCTATCTGAAGTACTTGTTTGATTATCGTTTTCATGCAGAAGCTATACCAAATGAATGGAGAGTTGTTAGTCCATGTGTATAACGGAGAGGGTGATAGTCATAAAGCTGAATTGCAAAACAGTCATTTTGATATGCATTGCAGGTAAGTGTTGGGAAAGCATTCCTTCTGATTATACTAGAGACATGTTTGCGAAATTAACAACTGGTTCGATAGAAGGCAGTTCTTGTTTAGGAAAGGTTATTCCTCTAAAGCTCAACTTTTATGATTCCAGCAAGTTATAGCAGATATCTTGGATGCAGGAGGTCAAATGGACTATATCGTGACTGACCTGTCTAAGGCATTTGATAGATTGAATTATAGAAGAATACTGACTAAAATGAGTGCAATTGGACTAGACAAAAGAGTGACTGAATCGGTTGCTATATTTCTACAAATAGATCTCAGATAATTAGAGAAGGCGAAGCTTTATCTGTCCCTGTAATAATTAATAGGGGAATTACTGAAGACATTATTATTGGATCTTTATGTTTTCTTATATATAAAAATGATATGAGTAAAGAAGTGGAATCAGAGATAGGGCATTTTGCACCTGATGTTATTCTGTACAGAATAACAAATAAGTTACAAGATTGTGAGCAACTGCAAAATGACCTCGATAATGGTGTGAGATAAAATGAAATGGAGAATGGCTTTTAGTGCCGGCAGTGTCCGAGGACAAGTTTGGCTAGCCAAGTGCAGGTCTTTTTTGTTTCGACCCCCGTAGGCAACCTGCGGGTCGTAATGAGGATGAAATGATGGTGGAGACCGTGTCAGCGAAATCAACCAATTATGGTTAAAATTCCCGACCCTGCCGGGAATCGAACCCGGGACCCCTGTTCCCAAAGGCAAGCACGCTAACCATTTATCCATGGAGCCGGACATGGTGTGAGATGAACAGCAGGCAATGGTATGATGATAAACAGGGTTAGTAGTCAGGTTGGGAGTTTCTCCGTTTTAATTACCGCGATTTAATTAATTAATTCCGTGTGGCTATTTCTAGCCGAGTGCAGGCCCTGTAAGACAGACCCTCCGATGAGGGTGGGCGGCATCTATCATGTGTAGGTAACTGCGTGTTATTGTGGTGGAGGATAGTATTATGTGTGGTGTGTGAGTTGCAGGAATGTTGGGGAGAGCAAACACACCCAGCCCCCGAGCCAATGGAATTAACCAATGAAGGTTAAAATCCACGACCCAGCCGGAAATCGAACCCGACACCCTCTGAACCGAACGGCGTACGCTGACCATTCAGCCAACGAGTCGAACAATTACTGCGATGATGGGATGAAAGTTCCTTATGGGGATCGCTGTAAGTACCTAGGTGTTAATATACGGAAATAACATCATTGGGGTAAACACATAAACGAGATTGTAAATAAAAAGTACAGATCTCTGCACATGGTTATGAGGGTGTTTAAAGGATGTAGTAAGGATGTAAAGGAGAGCGCATATAAGTCTCTTGTAAGACCCCAGATAGAGTATGGTTACAGTTTATGGGACCCTGTCCAGGAATACTTGATTCAAGAAGTGGAAAAAATCCATGAAAAACAACTCGATTTGTTCTGAGTGATTTCCGACAAAAGAGTAGCGTTACAAAAATGTTGCTAAATCTGGGCTGGGAAGACTTAGGAGAAAGGAGACGAGCTGTTCGACTAAGTGGTATGTTCCGAGCTGTTAGTGGAGAGATGGCGTGGAATGACATTACTAGACGAATTTTTAGTGGTGTCTTTAAAAGTAGGAAAGATCACACTATGAAGATAAAGTTGGAATTCAAGGGGACAAACAGGGGCAAATATGCATTTGTAGGAAGGGGAGTTACGAATTGGAATAACTTACCAAGGGAGATGTTCAATGAATTTCCAGTTTCTTTGAGATCATTTAAGAAAAGGCTAGGAAAACAATAGAAAGGGAATCTGCCACCTGATTGATTGATCCATCTTAATTATGAATCACAAATATTCTTCTTTTTTACAATTGTATTTACCTTGCTCAGACACAGATAGGTCTTACTTTGACGATATGTTAAGAAAGGGCAGAAACGGAAGTGACTGCGACCTTAATTTGCAGCCCCAGCATTTTCATGGTGCGAAAATGGGGAAAGCACGGAAAACGCTCTTCAGGACTGCCGACAGTGGAATTCGAACCCACTGTCTAGAACGTACGTGAGTGACCTGTCATAAACTCTAGCGGGTAAAGTTTTCTCGTTTTGTTGCTACAGTAGGTTGCCATACTACTGTCTCATTGCTGGCAGGTGGTTGCGTGTTGACTCAGCTATTAGTAGTGGTTAGCAAACTTTCTTTGAGATACAGTAATTGGCGCTACTATCCTATTTCCTACCACCGCCGTCAAACTTACCTCCCTGTCAGATATTTGTTTCTTTTGGGTAACTTCCACTCCAAGTTTGTTCCTTGCCAAAGTTATAAAACATGTTTCTAAGACCACTTATTGCATTCGAGCAGGTCTAATAATAGGGATCAAAATCCAGCACGTTTAAACACCTCGCGTGCAACTCAAGTTTTCGAATACATAACGGTGGTATCAAAGAACCTTTCATGACGTCTAAAATGTATTATTACCTTACTCATATGTAACCTCCCTGGTTAGGCGAAACATTTTGCTAGCTTAATTGAGAAGCTTTGCATTTTAGGTAATGCATGTGAAGTTAACCCGGCTAACGCATCCAGGATTGTAAATGAATAGTTACGTCCTTGAGGCTCGGATTCTACGATAAATGATCTTTACAAATACGAAATTGAATAGCTTATTTCCAAACTGACGCAAATCCATGAAATGCGAAACTTCAGAAATCACTATTAAATTCAGATATGATAATAAATATAATGTTGTTTCATTCATTACCGCTATACACATATTGACACTGTGTTCAAAAAATCTCTTATCAACGGAAATGGTCATCATTTTCTTGTGTAAGTTGGAGTTGGGACGTTTTGGAACTAAATCATTTATAGACATATCATAGTTGTTCGGGAAAAAGGTCATGTCTCAAAATGCTCTTCCTACCCTTTAACCCCCTTAACACTTATCACCCCTCCCAGCCACATATGGATTTCGTCGCTGCCGGGACAAAACCTCCTATGTGATAAGGTAAGGTTCTGTCATCTAAGGTGCAATATTCTGTGAATATTGTCAAGGTAATGTATGTGCTGCGGGTTAGTATATCTCCAAAAATATTATCACATAGGAGGTTTTGTCCCGGCAACGACGATATGCAGTCTATCAGAACAATTTTCCTTGTGTTCATTTTCGTATGCTAACGTGTAAAGGAAAATGAACTTTAAGTACTTTATATACTGTAGGGGTGCGTCAATAAGACATGCGAACGTATATTCCTAGAATATGGTACGGTAACGTTCATTTTCCGTTACACGCAAGCATTAGTAAATGAACACAGCGAATATAGTTCTGATGGTCTAAATATCAATATTTGGCAGGGAGGCGTGACCAGACTTAAGGTAATAATGGATAGGAAGAGCATTTTGAGATATGACCTTTTTCCCAAACAGCGACAATATGTTTTGAGTGACATTTTTGAATATTTAAATGGCTTAAACACAACGATGATTACCTACATTTCAAATATTGATCTAAAGTAAGTACATCAGTCATTACAGTACTTGTAGGAGCAAAGTACATTTCAAAATAATGCTCAAAACATGGAGTAAATTACATCGTCTTCAGTGATCGCCATACAATCACTATTATTATGAATATTGCCAGCTAGAGCAAACACATGTCCTATACCTTCTCCTGTTTTACTGGGTGGCCTAACTATGCTTGTCTTGGCTTGAGGGACGACCATCTCCTTCCCCTCTTCAGCAATTTGTGAAAACATCCTGACAGACCTGAAAATGTGGATTTGCAAAACACTTTGTTTGCATTTATCTGAATATATTTCAATTCTGAGATATTAAAATCCAGTTTTGATTTAATATGTTCCACAGCTGATGTTGCTTACGCGTCGAGATACCAGTTCCTTCCAAGAACATGTCTAGTGACAAACTTCTCCAAAACTATTATACTCAGGAGGCAGAAAGACAATTTCAAATTTTCCTCATTTTATTTAAAACCATTTTATATACACAATCTGCACAAATCACAAACATAATTCCTCTCCCAGTAAACAGCCATGATGCTACGTCATATCACGTGACGAACAGACAGCCAGCGGATTGGTCAGAGTGGATATAAGACTCGTTGGAAATAAATACACGTTGGATTTACACCACTTTGCAAATGAACGTACTTTTACGATCTCTGTTAGCATGGGATATAAGACGTATTGAGACTTAAACTTTCGCTATGCGATGAGAGAACCTATAAACTATTTTATGAAATAAAAAAATGTAAAAGTATGAATTTTGGATTTACTTCAATTTAGAAATAAGCTCTTCAATTATTATTATTATTATTATTATTATTATTATTATTATTATTATTATTATTATTATTATTATTATTATTTAATTTGTTCACAATATTCCACAATATTACAATTAGTATTTAAAACCTCTTCGATACCAGATACAAGGCACAGTAAATACAAATGTTATTTACAAAACTCCTTATTGTTCATATGGTGGAGTCGTGCAGCGAGCGTGTCATTTACAAAAACTTCCAGACGATGTGACAAGTGGCTAATATGACCGGTTATTTAAGTTGTATTTGCCGGAGTTAGTGCAGGTTTAGAATTTTGAGGCTGAAATGCTATGTCTCTTGAGAAAGACCATTGCAGGCCATAATTATTGGTAAAGTGATAAATATTTTGTCCCTCCAGATTGCCTTTATTTCGACTGACAAGTCAGTTTACTTCGATACGTTCTCTTTGTGTGTTGTGTGCAGGTTGTGGGAACTAGGGCATGGAATATTTCGATGGCTTACTTCTAAAACCTCGTATCTCCCTAGGCACTTCGTATCCATTTTCTTCCTTAAGACTTGTTACGCCTCCCAGCCACACATGGATGTACAGTCCATCAGAACAATTTTCGTTGTGTTCATTTTCCTATGGGAGTGTGTAAACGAAAATGAACCTTAAATACATTAAACTGTAAGAGTGCTTAAATTCGCTATGAAAACAACATCCCTACAATACGGAGTGGTAAGGTCCATTTTCCTTTACACGTTAGCTTAGGAAAATGACCACTACGAAAAAGATTATGATGGATTGCATATAAATATGTGTCTGAGAGGCGTAACCAGTCTTAAGGAATATAATGCGTAGGAATAATATTGAAACATACGAGGTTTTAGAAGTAAGCCAACGATTTGTGATATATTAGGTTTCCTTGGTCTTTTCAAGTAGCACATGCCTGATCTATTACATGGTGTAGTATTGTCAGTGATGATACTTATATTCCAATAATGTGTACAATACGCATTTTCAAACTGACGCAGGTGTGTACTTTGAATAAGGTGTTAAGCACTCAGTGAATTGATACTGATGAGTCAGTTTCTGATCGATTATTTTTGCTATTTGTTCATGCCTATATCTCTACTTTGCATTTGCCAATAATCAGCATTCTGAGGTGATGCGTTGTATTATCTCGTTGAATGTGGAGATCAGATTCTATCGACTAGTTCTGTATTATGTACTTCCTGTATTCCTAGTTGCAATAACTTGGTCCTTGAATCATCATCATTTCGAGCTCCAGTTTCCCGCGTGTTCCTGTCAGAATATAGTTTCTGTTGCTCTATGTCCTCCCACTTGACATTCCTCTTGATGATCTACGATTTCACTGTGTCTATCCAGCGAATCCTTGGCCTCCCTACTGGTTTCTTCCCTATTACTTTTCTGTCAAAGTAATTCCTTGCTGTTCTTCTTGAGGCCATCCTCATTACATACTCAAACCATTGTAGCCTGCGTCCTCCTAAAAGCTCGGTAACAGTTTCTTTGATTCCGGCCTCCTTTATGTTTGCTTCATCTCTAATCTTGTCTTTTCTGGTCTTTTGGTTCATTGTTCTGGTGAATTTCATTTATATTGACTGGATTTTACTATTAGCCTTGCTGTGTAGGGTATATATTTCGAGTCCACAGGTGAGAACTGGAATGAGGTACGAATGAAACAGGGTCAATTTTGCTTTCTGAGGTATCTCTCCAGAGTAGATTTCTCACTTGAAAATAAAATTGAGAAGTTCTTTTTAAGTCCTGCGCTGAGTGACAGACGGTTGAGGCGCTGGCCTTCTGACCCCAACTTAAGAGGTTCGACCCTGGCTCAGTTCGGTGGTATTTGAAGATGATCAAATACGTCAGCCACGTGTCGGTAGATTTACTGGCACGTAAAAGAACTCCTGTGGGACGAAACCCCGGCACCTCAGCATCTCCAAAAACCGTCAAAGAGTAGTTAGTGGGACCTAAAAACAAGAACATTATTTTATTATTGATACTTCCAAGGTGTTTCAAGTTAGAAACAGATTGTAACCGAGTTCACTCCAGAAAAATGTTTCAATCTGTATCTTTCCTGTTGATATTCATTTCAACAGGTTTTTATTTTATTTTTTTCTAATGTCCATATTCTTTAAACTTCTTAAAAAAATTTACACACAGAAGGTGAACGAGTCTGTAGCCTAAACTTGTCCCTAACACTAAGCCACAACAGTACCCGTTTCTGCCTGAACGAAGGTCAAGTGTAAAGATAACGTGACATAGTTCACGCCTTTCGAGATCTTCCATGCGATACATCAAACACCTTCGTGTTGCCAGCAAGGGGATGTCGATGATATCATCTGAGGAAACGAATGACAGGTCCATATACATATGATCTTATCTTGACTAAGGACTGCTGGACAACTGCCATCAGTCATTGCTGTGACCTAGTCATGTCAGCCGTGTTTTATTGGTGATTAATTGCATGACCACGATTCTGATGTGATCATTACGGTTCTCTAGATGATAACTAAGATTGACTCCCTCAGTTCATTTAGTGCAGTGCCAGAAAACAAAGTGTATACTCTGCCGAATTGGTGATCGAAAATATGAGCTCTTCCAATATCCCGAACCAGGAAGAGAATAATATCATCATTATAGATACTAATCCCATAAGAAGCCACCAAAAATCAAACCCCATGGCGCAACAGCCCCGAAGGGCCTTGGCTTGCCAAGCGACCGCTGTCGTGTTGTCAACACGACGAATCCTCTCGGTCGTTATTCTTGGATTTCTTGACCGGGGCCGCTATCTCACCGTCAGATGGCTTCAGAATTATAATCACGTAGGCTGATTGTACCTCGAAGGAGCCCTCAGATCCAGGTAAAAATCCCTGCCCTGGCCGGAAATCGAACCCGCGACCTCCGGGTAAGAGGCAGGCACGCTACCCCTACACCTCGGGGCCGGCGTATAAAAACCCACCACTAAAAATGAAATGTCGTATGGCCTTTAGTGCCGGGATATCCCAGGACGGGTTCGACTCACCAGGTGTAGGTCTTTTATTTGACTCCCATAGGCAACCTGCGCGTCGTGATGAAGATGAAATGATGATGAAGACAACACATACATCCAGTCTCCGTGCCAGGGAAATTAACCAATGATGGTTAAAATTGCCGACCCTCCCGGGAATCGAACCCGGGACCCCTGTGACCAAAGGCCAGCACGCTAACCATTTTTTTTGCTAGTGACTTTACGTCGCACCGACACAGATAGGTGTTATGGCGACGATGGGATAGGAAAGGCCTAGGAGTTGGAAGGAAGCGGCCGTGGCCTTAATTAAGGTACAGCTCCAGCATTTGCCTGGTGTGAAAATGGGAAACCACGGAAAATCATTTTCAGGGCTGCCGATAGTGGGATTCGAACCTACTATCTCCCGGATGTAAGCTCACAGCCGCGCGCTAACCATTTAGCCATGGAGCCGGTCGCGTTCGATTCCCGGCCAGGTCAGGGATTTTTACCTGGATCTCAGGGCTGGTTCGACGTACAGTTAGCCTACGTGGTTACAATTGAGGAGCCATGGTTATTACAAGGCAACATATACAAAAATGCCCAGAAATTAAATGCTGAAAATATGTCTACCGGTAGAAATCGGTTATGTTATTGTTAACGTATACCGTACTTCACGTTCCTCGACAACGGCCAATGGAAAAAAAAATCTTAATACGCTTTTAGTGTTTCGATAGAACGTGTATGTCGCCGAGACTTACGATTATGTTAAATGTCACAACTGGCAGATAAAAGAGGAGAATACATGTTGCAACAAAAAATCTGAAACGCAGTTTTTGTGAAATAGCGCTTCAAAGTAAGGCAACATTTGTGCTAAATATGTGTCGCCACACGCATACTCTGTTATAAGATGGCGCTGTGTCTATTGGAGCGCTCAGTTGAAGGTTAGCTGAAACAACGAAAACAATTGAATAAGTAAGTCTACGAAACCATCAAACCCTGCGGCCGTTACAATAGTGACAGCCTACCGCCATTTCTTTTATTTAAAATTTTGCTTTACGTCGCACCGACACAGAGAAGTCATACGGCGACGATGCGACAAGGGAGGGCTAGGAGTGGGAAGGAAGCGACCGCGGCCTTGATTAAGGTACAGCTTGCTGTGAAAATGGGAAACCACGTAAAACTATTTTCAGGGCTGCTGACACTGGGGTTCGAACCCACAATCTCCCGGATGCAAGTTGGCAGCCACTTGCTCGGTAGAAATCGGTACGGGGGTTCTACATGAAATGAATCGGGATTATTTCACACATCAGCCTGGTGTTTCATTGTCCACCGTTTCATTATATGACCTGGTAGTCAGCTTTTAAAGGAGTGTCTGATTACTCTTCCAAATTCCTGGTGGTTGGAATCAACGGAGAAAATTCTGAGCCAGATAAAACGAGCTGAATCTGCTGAAACCATGAGTAATTGACCTGACTACAGAATGTACTGTTATTCCTTTCACTAGTATACGCCGAGCTGTGTGGCTCAGACGGTTGAGGCGCTGGCCTTCTGATCCCAACTTGGAAGGTTCGATCCTTGCACAGTCCGGTGGTATTTGAAGGTGCTCAAATACGTCAGCCTCGTGTCCGTAGATTTACTGGCACGTTAAAAAACAACTCCTACTGGACTAAATTCCAGCACGTCGCCGTCCCCGAAAATCTTAAAAGTAGTTAGTGGGACGTAAAAAAGGGCCTGCCTGGCCGAGGCGGTAAAGGCGTGCTCGGTTCACCCGGAAGGACATGGGTTCGAATCCCCGTCAGGAAGTCGTAAAATTTAAGAAACGAGATTTCCACTTCCAGAGGTACACATGGCCCTGAGGTTCATTCAGCCTACACCAAAAATGAGTACCAGGTTAATTCCTGGGGGCAAAGGCGGCCAGGTGTAGAGCTAACCACTCTACCCCATCAAGTGCCGAGGTTGCGGATAGTAGAAGCCTTTACCTTCCACCACTCCAAGGGCCTTCATGGCCTGTACGGAGATGACTTTGCTTTTTTTGTTACGTAAACATTTAACATTATTATTAGTACTTACATACTTTGTGTTGCAGTTGATAAGGTTAATACTTGAATCTTATTCCTAAAAAGACTGTATCAAAACGAAATAAACCTTTCACGTTCTGGAGCAATAACGCCCTATTTTGGTGGAAAGACTAATTTTAGGATAGTACTATGACTTATTCTGGCTGATATCAAACGCACAACCTGTAATTGCTATTTACAATATACTCGGACTGAGGTTTGTATTGTAACTGTATCAGTAAGGGAAAGGTCCCAGCATGGAAGATCTACAGTAGTTTTTAATGTTACATGGATATAATTAGAATAAGGGAAGGGGCTTCAGGGCATTAGCTTAGCAGTTGGCTTTCCATCAGAATGGTTAAGTGTCGATCATGGCCAATGCATTTAGTAGTTTTGAAATGAAAATTCACACACTTGTGGTTCGGATTTAACGTAAAGCTAGAGGTCCCGGAAAATGATCATAACAACAAAATTAAAATATTTCTTTCATTCAATATCAAACACCACTTATCTGCGTTTAGGGCAGTCACCCAGGTGCCAGATTCTCTGTCTGTTGTTTTCCTAGGCTTTTCTTAAATGATTGCAAAGAATTTGGAATTTTATTGAAAATCTCCCCTGATAAATTGAAGACCTTGGTGCAAGAAGGTGGGGTTTTTTTTAGATTTGAGTTTTCTTTATGCAAGAAGATGTCAACTCAGTCTGTTTCTTATAATGTTACAAAAATCCTCCAGATGTCAGCAGAGGCTGAGATATTTGCCTTACAGAAGGTGTTATATCTGAAAAGTGCTCTTTTGTTACATGGAAGAAGTTTTGATTTCGGAAGAATACCCTCTGGAAATGAGTTAACTTCTTCTTGCACCAATGTCTTCAATTATTCCCATCTCTAACTCCCCTACCTATAAAAGAATATTTGCCTCAATTTGTCCTCTTGAATTCAAAATTTGTCTTCATATTGTGATCTTCCCTACTTTTAAAAATACCACTCAGATTTATTCGTCTACTAATGTTATTACACGCCATCTCTCCACTGACAGCTCGGGACATACCACTTAGTCGGGCAGCTCGTCTCCTTTCTCCCAAGTCTTCCAGCCAAACTTAGCAACATTTTCGTAACGCAACTCTTTTGTCGGAAATCACCCAGAATAAATTGAGCTGCTTTCCTTTAGATTTTTCCAGTTCTCTAATGAAGTAATCGTGGTGAGGATCCCATACACTGGAACCATACTCTAGTTGGGGTCTTACCAGAGACTTACACGCCCTCTCCTTTACATCCTTACTACAACCGCTAAATACCCTCAAAACCATGTGCTGAGATCTGTACCCTTTATTTACAATCCCATTTATGTGATTACCCTAATGAAGGTATTTCCTTATATTAACACCCCATCAATGCAGTAATTAAAACTGAGAGGACTTTTCCTATCAGCGAAACTCGCAACCGGAATTTTAAACCGTTTATCATCATAACCCGGTTTCTAAAACCCAGAATAACGACCGAGAGGATGAGTCGTACTGACCACACGACCCCTCGTATTCTGCGAGCCTTCGGGCTGAGCAGCGGTCACTGGGCAGGCCAAGGCCCTTTCAAGGGAGTTAAGTGCCTTGGGGTTTGGTTTATCATCATACCACTGCCTGCTGTCCATCTAACAACATTGTCCAAGTCTTTTTTGCAGTTGCTCACAATCTTGTAACTTATTTATTACTCCATACAGGATAACATCATCCGCTAAAAGCCTTATCTTTGATTCCTTAAGTGTCAGGAAGTTAATAAGACCACCGCATCAAGAAGCCATTCCACAGGTATGATAGTTGCGTTTCCCTTTTCACAAGCACATTCCTTTCCATGATATTCAACATAAAGTAGTTACCCTAAATCAACTGAAACAGAAAAAAATTACTACCTGCACCTTCGCTGAAATAACGATGCCCAAACGTATTCTGTTATTAAAATACGAGAGTACGTAGACTAGAGTTAATCATATTCTACCACTTCCACGTCCTCAGAAAATAATAACGCTGTGCTGAACTTACTGTGCCTTATAACCCGTGGGAATCTTTTACCCCGTGCAGTAGTACTGATGGAAGTTCCTTACATCCCTGTCTTATTTCCGGACTAATACGACCCCCAGGAGGAACGTCATTGGTTATTTGCCAGTCACGTCTCCTACCTGAGGTCCGGAGATTGATACTAGAGCTGAATAATGGATGTACGGGACGTGATTGGGTTTTATGTGTGCCCTGTACAACAAATGAAAATAGGGAATTCTTCATCTTGATCTGATATTCAGCTTAATACAGCTTCATTCGGTATCAAATCTGCAAAGATTTATCTGCAGATTGCGAACACAATGTGAATGGCAGATAATTCAGATAATATCATATCGTCGCTGGAAAGGTAAAATAGTATTCCACAAAGCTCTTCCTATCAATTATTATCCTTAAGACTGGTCACGCCTCCCAGCCACATATGGATATGCAGTCCATCAGGACAATGTCCGTTGTGTTCGTGTTCCTATGTCGACGATTAAACGAAAATGAACCTTACATGCATTGTACACTAGGAGTGCGTAAATACGTAATGCAAACGTACATTCCTACAGTACGGTACTGTAAGGTTCATTTTCCTTTACACATGGGCATAGGAAAATGAACACAACAAAATTTGTTCTGATGGACTGCATATCCATACGTGGCTGGGAGGCGTGACCAGTCTTAAGGAGAATAATCGATAGGAAGAGCTTTGTGGAATACAACCTTTTACCTTCCCAGCGACGATATGTAAAGGCTCGTTTGAAAATATCCGCTGTGATTGTCGAGTCTATTCTTCCATGAGGAAAATTAGATGACACAGACGAATCATACTGCGTTGGTAATTCTTTTGGAAACTTGATTATCCATTTTATTTGCACAAATAATACAGAGTGCCTTTACAGCCCGCCTGGTAGCCATGATCGTTAAAGCGCCAAGTCTATATGATCTGATGCCGTGGTTAAACGGTTCGAGTCCCATTGATGGAAAAATAATATCACCATCAGAATATCGGCCGGCAGGGTGGCATAAAATGTCTGATCACTAGACTGCGTGCCATAAACCTGAATTTAATACTAAACCTTTGCGAAGTGTTTGTATGGAGTAAGGGCATATGATGCTGTTGATGGTTATTCGTCCTTCGTATGGAGACGTTAAGCCTAGAGCAGATTCCTCGGTGCTATTCGAAAGGAGTAGGTCATATGCCGGCAACGGGTCCATCATTTCTTCTAATTAACTGTTCTGATGACGTGACGTCAGAAAGAGCATCCGGTTTGACAATAACAACTAGGAAGTGGCTTTGGAAGGACTAAAGGGTTGTGGTGAAGGTGGTGATAAAAGTTCCGAGAGACTAAATAAAGAAGTAAATGGCTCCCTCAAAGTGAACACTACTTAAGAATATGAAAAAATTATATTTAGCCTATGTGAGTTATTTAGGGAGGGTCTTCATAACCACTGTAGCTCATTTTGAGTTTTGATGGGGTATTTAAAGCTACACTATCCCCACGGTCTAGAGGTACGAATCTGCCTCTTATCCGAAGGACTCGGAGTTGACTCCTGACCAGGTCAGAGGCTTTTACCTCTATCTGAGGACTATTTCGAGATCCATCCAGCCCACGTGAAAATAACTGAGGAGCCATCTGACGGTTAGATAGCCAGAGTATTCGTCGCGCTGAGCAGAGGTCGCTCGATATGCTAAGGTCGATTACGGCTGGAATTTCGTTTGATCTGATTTTCATTTAAATGTGCATGTCTTTCCAGACTCCCCCAACCGCAGCACTACACCAGTTTTAGCTTCATTTCATATATCGTCCCTTATGAAACAATACCGCGTATCTGACAATGCTCTTCCTATACATTATGTTCCTTAAGAGTGGTCACGCCTGCCAGCCACATATAGATATGTAGTCCATGAGAACAATTTCCGTTATGTTCATTTTCCTATACAGCTGTTAAAAGGAAAATGAACCTTACCGTACCATACCGTACCATATGTTGGCATGCAGTATCTGCACACTCCTACAGCAAAGTGTATTTAAGGTTCATTTTCCTTTATACACTAACATAGAAAAATGAGCACAAGGAAAATTGCTATGATGGACTGCATATCCATATGTGGCTGAGAAGCGTGACCAGTCTTACGGAACATAATGGACAGGAAGAGCATTGTCAGATACGCGGTATTGTTTCTTAAGGAACGATATTACTGTATACAGTACACTAATCTCTATTTCAACACGTAGTACCGAAAGTTTACGCTGACTCCTCTTACCCATGGAAAACCCTTGAAATGTCGATTTTATCATCTCCCAGTGCTCTAATGACTTTCGGGGCCTTATGGTGATACATTGACTGATCATATGTGACCTTCGGGAAGGCCTGCTGCAGGTCTTTCTGGTTGACGAACATAGGCAAACTACTCGGTGGTAGTGGTGGTGGTGGTGGTGGTTGTGGAGTAGGGAGAAGGTTAAACCCGGTGTAGGCACATAACCTACTCCTCTCGAATAGCACTAAGTGCTCAAAGCTTAACGTCTCCATATGACGGACGAATCACCATTAACATATGAACACTTTCCATGCTAGAATGGAGAGATGTGAGATCTTCATTAAGTTAAGCTCCAGATTTCATGGTTTAAGGATTTAAACTGAAATAAACATAAATATTTGTACATATTTCTGGGTGTGTTTTGATAGAATATGATGATGTGCTCTCAAGAACGAAACATTTTCCCCATGGCGCAAGAGCAAGGCTTACCAAGCGACCGCTGTTCAGTCCGAAGGCCTGCAGATTTTAAGAAGTATCGTGTGGTCAGCACGGCGACTTTACGGCCGTTATTATTGGTTTTCTAGACCGATCAAGAACGAAACATGTCATTTTATTATAATTAAGTAATTTCTCTTTCATATATAATTCTTCTGTTGCCATTTATGCAGATAGTTTATAAACATATGTATTCGAAATTAGTTTCTACACACTAAAGAACCTATCAGTTACAAAAATAAAAAAGGAACACTGAACTGAACACAGGCTTTTGGCATACAATATAGGGATTACAAATTGTTTACCACCACCTCTCCTAACCTTCCGGCCAACATTCTGATGGTAAAATGTGTTTCACCAGCGGGTCTTCAACCAGCTAATCAGGATCCCAGATCATCTGCTCGAGATCTTTGCTCATAATAATGTTCTCATTTGTCAAAAATCACAGATTTCACTCCATCTGATATCACTAGTATGAATCTCTAAACGGAAGATGCTGCAGTTCCAACAACCTGTCTATTAAGGTATCAATAAATTTTATTCGAGACAACTTCGTAATTAAATAAATGTTTCTCATTATTCTCTTCTTAACCACGAGTAATAATAATCATTTCACTTTACTTCTGAAAGTCCGTAGGATTTCTCTGCAACATCCATACCATAATCGCTTTTCTTTAAACTATCTTAATAGCTTTCTGACTTGTCCTCACTTCGATTTCTGTGTCTGCCATTACTTAAGGGGTAGTTTGGAGGTATAACAGTGTGTATTCAAACTCATGTAATACATCTGGCACAAAAATAAGTACAATCACTCTTTCGACCACCCAGAATGTGGTTTTTCGTTGTTCTCACTTCAGTTCGAGTGGATGAAGTGTTAATTCCAAACATACATGGTATCGTCCCTTCCTTCTTTATTCTTTTTTTTTTTTTTTTTGCTAGTTGCTTTACGTCGCACCGACACAGATAGGTCTTATGGCGACGATGGGACAGGAAAGGGCTAGGAGTGGGAAGGAAGCGGCCGTGGCCTTAATTAAGGTACAGCCCCAGCATTTGCCTGGTGTGAAAATGGGAAACCACGGAAAACCATTTTCAGGGCTGCCGATAGTGGGGTTCGAACCTACTATCTCCCGAATACTGGATACTGGCCGCACTTAAGCGACTGCAGCTATCGAGCTCGGTCCTTCTTTATTCTAGCCCCTAAATTCTTAGCAGCATAGGCACTCAAGTTATCATGTTTCACATTCTGTAAACCCATGAGTTTGACGACCGCATTGTCTCAGACCTATTTTGTGGTGTACAAACAGAAATAACACCCTTGCATCAGTTGAGTAGCTGGGCGTAGTGAAATATAATAAACATCGATACTATTGTTAACGATTTTCATTTTAAAATGCCTAACATCTTGTTCGTCAGCCTTGTAAGAAATTTAGAAATCATCATCACATCACCCAAAAACACCTTCATGTGTCTTGTAGCTGCTATTACGGGTAATCTCCCTTCTAGCAAATCTCCAGGTGGTGTCATATCGCAACACCCACGTTTCGCAATTACCTTCCCCTGGGGGTGTCTATTCTCCAGGCAACGTGCCGCTGGGAACATCACATTTCCCTTGAAGCTAGGCAACACTCGTATCATATACTTGCTGACCTCTAATGGAGTGAGTTTAACTGCAGGTCACATGTCCCTTTTTCAGCTTCAGTAACAAATTCCTACACTGAGTCTCAAATTATTTCAAAAAACGCTCCTGGTTTAGCAAGGCTACTTTTGACAAAAGACGTTTTGAAGGTCAGGAAATTAAACTGAAATCAACGCACAGAGCCTTTTTATGTTACTCATCCAGTGGAAAACGCTCATTTTGAATAACAGTGATGAACGTCTCTTTCTAAAGTCGCTCATGAATCGTTAACCACCTCTGAGATTTCGGTTGATGTTTAGATTAATATACTGTATACGATATCCTTCGGGTTTAGTCGTGTGAAAAGAGGCAAATTTTAGGATCATCTTTACTAGTTTAGGTTTCCCATCTTATTTTTTATAACAGATCTCTCACAAATCCGTTTCAACTTTTCCAAATTTATGTCTAAATATTTACAAATATGTAGAGTGACGTAATAAAACTGCGTTCCTCTCATCTTAAGTAAACGTGCTAAACAGTTAAAGAGAGTTGTTCTGGACCTCAAGACTCAAAACTACCTACCGTAAAAACTAGCTCCCTCCCTGGATTAGTATCGATCTCCGGACCTCAAGACCCGCATTCTAACCAGGTAGAACTTGTCCGAAGTTTGAAGGGCGGAAAAGAAGTCCATTCGGCATTTCCTATCGTATGATGTCAGCATGTAAGAAATATCTGGAGACACATTGGTGTTCATCCAACAGAATTAAAACCCAGCTATAGATCGCTCAGCATCTGCTATCTGATAGAGTAAAGAAGCACTTCCAAATTGATACGCAGGCAGCCGAAATGGCACACGGTAGCTGAGGCCACACGGTAGTTCTTATTTTTACCAGAAGTAGTTATGAATGGCACAAAATACAAACGTATGAACCCATTATGTGAAAACATACTTCACTACATTTCCGTAGAAAGAAAAATTAAAAGTAAATATTGGGGAGAAGTTGCTCGAGTACAGGGAAATCTACAGTATAAATTGCAAGCTCATTGCATCTACTAACAAAAATCGTGCAATTCATATGCAAAAAACTTCATTTTTCATATACCCGTCTTCTTTTCTACTTTGCATCACAAAGGAAGCAGCTAAATGAAAGTGTTTTGGAAGTGGCCATCTCCACCGTCATCAGGCGGCGCACACAGTGTAAAAGAATTCTGTGGTGTGATGTTCAGTGACTGCTACAAGCTTATATCTTATGCCAAAGTTATGTTCCCGTCCAAGGTATTGCTACTTGATGATACAGGTGTGATGTATTGTTACAGGTACTGTAGTAAAACAATTTGATTAACAAAATAAATATTAGTAGAGAAACGACGTTAAGCAACATCCACATATTTTCTTACGGAAGTACAAAGCAGAAACCAAGGAGATTAACTTAATGAATCATTAAAAATTGGATTTAATGTCCTCTTGATCTACAATCTGAAACAGTGGTATTCAATCGACATAGGGATGCATTTGTTCTGAAAAAGCCATATGACCATAAGCGTGGTCAACATGACACCAAATACTGAATGAACGAGTTTATATGTTTATTCCTTGATTATACATGGATATTACCTTGGGAATCTGATTGGATAGACATCTGATGTGAAGGTAATTACAAAATCACGTGCGGTGTGATGGACTGTATAGTCCTCACGGGGGAAGGCTATAGTTCTATACAGATTAGAGAAAGATAAATTTATTTAGGCCTACCTGACTGTAGATACAACTGATCACATGACCAAAAGTAATATATAATCTTCTTCTTTTTCGACTGCTTCGCACATGTGGATGTGGCCCTGTTTGACGGCCGGATACCCTTCCTGGTGCCAACCCTATACGGAGGGATGTAATTACTATTGCGTGTTTCTGTGGTGGTTGGTCGTGTGGTGTGTTGTCTGAATATGAAGAGGAGAATGTTGGGACATACACAAATGCCCAGTCCCCCAGCCAGAAGTAGTGAGAAGCGATTAAAATCCCGGACCCGGCCGGGAGTCGAAATCGGGACCCTCTGAACAGAAGGCCAGTACGCTGACCATTCAGCCAACGAGTCGGACCAAAAATAATATGTAATCATATTGAAATCATATTGATATTTATATTTATATACTATTTCAATAGGTTTGAATTACAGACAAATCTTAATGAAAACATTTCAAATCTATTCATAAAATTTAAAAATACAAATGGTCATGTAAAATTATTAGAGAATGATTAGGGAGTCCATCGTCAACTCGTCAAATTGTAAAAAATATCTCATCGTGTTTCGTTGTCATTAGACCGCGTTCTTATCAATGAAACAATTGATTTATTATTATTATTATTATTATTATTATTATTATTATTATTATTATTATTATTATTCACTCATCAATATGCCTTAAGTCGCACTTACACAGATTTGTCTTAAGGCGACGATGGGAAAGGAAAGGGCTGGGAGTAGGATGGAAGCGGTCATGGCCTTAATTAGGGTACAGTTTGATGTGAAAATGGTAAACCATCTTCAGAGCTGCCGGCATTGGGGTTCGAACCCACTATCATCCGAATGCATGCTCACAGCTGCACGGCTAACTCGCTCGGTATTATTATTATTATTATTATTATTATTATTATTATTATTATTATTATTATTATTATTATTATTATTATTATTATTCATGGCCTTTTTCTCACCTACATGGTGCCGGCATTTTGTAAGGATTTAACCAAGTTTTCCGGCTAAGATGCCTTTCCTAACGCCACCCCGTAGTAAAGGGAAGTTAATCTGTATGTATTGTATGTTCAATCCTCAGCCCGAAGGCTGGTTGGATCCTCAACAGCTCCGTCATCAGCTGTCATAGATGGCCTAGGCATCACTTAAGATTCGTACGAGGGAAATGAGAAGTGAGGTAGTTTTCCGTTGCTTTCCTCGCCGAGCCCGAATTTACTATTAAGTATCAGTCTGCCATGTGCACTGAAATGCATGCATCAACCCACCCTATGAGCAACATTTTCACACCAATCATAACAGGGACTGGCTGCATAAGGAATGGCATTACCAGCATCGCTCATACCTCAGTCACTTTCATATCGTCAAAGCCAAGGATAAGACAGAGACAGATCAATGAAAGTAACAAAATTGCTCTAGCCTATACCAGAAGACTTAGTTCACTGTAAACACTAGGTCCCGCCAGCAAAGGCTAGGTGTTAATCTAAGTTCAATTAAATGAAATGAAATGTCGTATGGCTTTTAGTGCCGGGATATCCCAGGACGGGTTCGTCTCGCCAGGTGGAGGTCTTTCTATTTGACACGCATAGGTGACCTGCGCGTCGTGATGAGGATGAAATGATGATGAAGACAACACATACACCCAGCCCCCGTGCCATTGGAATTAATCAATTAAGGTTAAAATCCCCGACCCGGCCGGGAATCGAACCCGGGACCCTCTGAACCGCAGGCCAGTACGCTGACCGTTCAGCCAACGAGTCGGACGTTCAATTAAATGGCAATCGGCTTCTCTGGGAGTCCATCTTGTAACCATGAACGTATGAGACAAGCATCTAGACAATTGAGCTGAACAGTCTGTTTATCTGAAAGGAAAAGGTAAACTAATGAGAAATATTCTTAGTATATAATTTCTAAAATATTTGCTTTCCAGTTTAATGACCCTTAAATAACATAACAGCATTTTAGAGGATAATTAAACGAAATACATCAGAAACAAACTAATTACCATATTGTATAGGAGGACAGAAACGTGTTTGATTCTTAAATAATACGTAATGAATATGAGAATAACTGAATTAGCATGATATTTTACTTTAAATATTTTAAATTGCTGATATAATTTCGGGAGCTTTTAAAAAATACCTTCACTTCGTCCGGATACACTGAATTGGTATTTTCCCTTTCGTACTTGGTATCTAAGTGACCATAAATTAATATGATAGGAGCTCTTTAATGGCAATGCTACTTAAAACTCATAGTGAAATGATAACACATTTATATTGTATACTTACAATGTTTGTTTCCTTGGGTGTATACTACTTTGCAAGTTATTTTCCATTCACCTTTCGGTTTCTTAAAGCTTCTTAAAAACTGTCTACCACCACAACAAAATCGAGGCGTTTTTTAAGGATTTTTGCGCTTGAAAAGTAGATCCTTCCTGGACTACGTGAAATAAAATTATTTTACTGCACATATGCGATAAAGTATTTGGTGGGGACAAAAGTCCGTTCATATCACCATTTAGAACGCCTAGAAGGTAGGCGTGCCCACTTAGCAGTGTGGACGAAAAAGTTGCTGACGTAATTCCTAGTCATTCCAGTGCAAGGACACCTGTGTTTATGTTCACATTTTCTCTATCTTTTTTGGAGAGAAGGAAGTACAGTTAATGCCATAAGTATTCGTGCATCTGTGCTGACGAAGAATGTGTAGCACTGAGTCAGCTGCTATGCGATACTTGTTGGGGCTAGGGTAATAGGACTGATAGTATTACAATACAATACATTCCTTTATTTTTATACATCCAAGATTTGAACAAAATGTGAATACAGTCTCTGGTATTAAAGTCATAATGTCATGAAACACAGTAAGTTATCGTGTCATAAGTATTCGTACAGACATGAAAGCATTCTGTAAACAGCGTTGTAAGCGCAGTTCCCATACGGCAGAAACTCGTCCGACAAGCCGTTGTTCAGTCCGAGTTCGACTGTAGCTGTGTTTGTATGTGTGATTGTAAAGTGGTGTCAGTATGAGTCGTAAGGGAACAAACCCAGCCAAGCGGAGGGCAAGCTTGTTATCAGTAAATCAGTGTAAATCTTTACGGGGGTTCTCAGAGCTTGTCGGGAGACCCCGATTGACAGTACAGTTCATAATAGATTGGTATTGTGCTTCTAACTCTGTGAAAAAAATGTCAAGAATAGTAGACGTCCAGACCAACTGCCTGCCAGAGAGAAGCGAAAAGTGGTGGGTCTGATTAAGAAAGATCCAAAATTAAGTGCTCCCAAGATAGTGGCAGAGCTATTCAATCAAGGTATTGCATTATCCGAAAACACAATGCTTCGTGCTTTTAAACACAAAAGGCACAATGGTCGAGTTGCTCGCAAGAAGTTTTCTGTATCTGAAGTGCATCGGAATAAACGCATTGCTTTCGCAAAACAGTACGTTGACGCACCACTCGTGTTTTGGAGAAAAGTTATTTTCTCCGATGAAAGTAAATTTCATGTATTTGGGTCAGATGGACGACAAATGCTATGGCGAAAAAATAATACTAAGCTAGCGTCCAAAGACCTGTGTCCCACAGTGAAACACTGAGTTTGAAATGTGCTGGTTTGGTGATGCATAAGTGCTGCCGGAGTACGGGAGCTTCATATTATAGTCAGTATAATGGATCACAAAATGTATATTGACATTTTGAAAAGAAATCTGGCTGTCAGTAACGAAGAAATGAACCTCCAAAATGACTTCGTGCTCCAACAAGACAACGATCCCAAGCATACCGCCCAAAGTACAAGACTGTGGCTGTTGTATAATGTTCCAAAACAGCTTCATAACCCTCCTCAGTCCTTGAAAACTAATCCAACTGAGCATTTATGGAGCATTTTGGAGACCAGGATTCGGAAAAGGCAAATTACGAGCAAGGCTACCATGGAAACAGCTTTGCAGGCAGAATGGACCACAATTTCCAATGAGGAAACGAAAAAAGTCGTCGAATCAATGTCATGGGGTCTTCAAGACGTCATCAAGAAACCCAACAAGGTATTGAAAACCTAGAGAGTGAGAGAGAGAGAGAGAGAGACTGCATTCAGTTCGTTCACAACAAACACCGTACATGTACGAATAATTTGACACGATAGCTTTTTGTGTTTCTTGACATTATTTTTTAATGCTAGAGATTGTATACACGTTTTGTTCAAATCTTAGGTGTATAAAAATAAATGAATGTATTATCTTGTAATAAGTTACTACAAGTCCTATTATCCTAGCCCCAACAACTATCGTATAGCAGCTGACGCAGTGCTACAGATCGTCAGCACAGGTGTACGAATACATATGGCGGTAACTATAGATTACTAGAACAGCTCCATCGGCGCAATGGGAGACATTAATAATGTACCAAAATAAACATGATTTAAATCGACTGTCATGAAAGCAGGTAAAAGGAGACAAAATGTATTCCTTGACATCTACAAGGTGTATCCGTATCAGGGATGATGGAGATGGCAAATGGATCCATTTGAGACAAGGAGTCCGCCTCTGTGGTGTAGTGGTTAGCGTGATTAGCTGCCACCCCCGGAGGTCCGGGTTCGATTCCCGGCTCTGCCACGAAATTTGAAAAGTGGTAAGAGGGCTGGAACGGGCTCCACTCAGCCTCGGGAGGTCAACTGAGTAGAGGTGGGTTCGATTCCCACCTCAGCCATCCTCGAAGTGGTTTTCCATGGTTTCCCACTTCACCTCCAGGCGAATTACTGGATGGTACCTGACTTAAGGCCACGGCCGCTTCCTTCCCTCTTCCTTGTCTAACCGTTCCAATCCTCCCATCCCCCTACAAGGCCCCTGTTCACCATAGCAGGTGAGGCCGCCTGGGCGAGGTACTGGTCATACTCCCCAGTTGTATCCCCCGACCAAGAGTCTGAAGCTCCAGGACACTGCCCTTGAGGCGGTAGAGGTGGGATCCCTCGCTCAGTCCGAGGGAAAAGCCGAACCTGGAGAGTAAACAGATGATGATGATGATGATGATGATGATGATGAGACAAGGAACCGTAGTCCGGAAACGTTTGAGTCAAACTTTATTAATAATTAAATTAGTTTAACGTCCGTCTGTTCTTAACAGACGCCGCGGTGGCGGAATTTCGTCCCGCAGTAGTTCTTTAAAGTGCTGGAAGCCAATGACATGGGGTCGTCACCTTTAAACACCCTTAAAAGCCACCGACGTCAGTCGGGTTTGAACCCGTTTACTTGAGGATAATCGAACGGGTACGACAGAACTTCGTGCGACGACGCCATGCCTGCATTGACGCAAGTGACGCCATTTCAAGCATTTGTTGTAAATGGAGCAGCTTGCGAAACTTGTGCAGATAAACGGACTTGAAAGAGTAGAATTTTGCTTAACTTTTGACTCGATCATTTCCGGACTACCGTTCCACATCTCAAATTGATCCATTTGCCGCACTCCCTCATTCCTGAAAGTTTGTATTAACATCACGGATACACGATGTATATCAGGGTGTAATAAAAATTATTTCCATTTTCTAAGTCTGCATGATTTCATCGCACAAGTTGTCCGACTCGTTGACTGAACGTTCAGTGTACTGGCCTTTGGTTCAGAGAGTCCCGGGTTCGATTCCCGGCCGGGTCGGGGATTTTAACCATAATTGGTTAATTCCAAGGGCACGGGGGCTGGGTGTATGTGTTGTTGTCTTCATCATCATTTCATCCTCATCACGACGCGCAGGTCGCCTACGGGAGTCAAATAGAAAGACCTGCACCTGGCGAGCCGAACTCGTCCTGGGGTTTCCCGGCACTAAAAGCCACACGACATTTCTTTTTTTTTTTTCATCGCACAAGTTTTATTTTGTAAGTTATTATTATCAAAGTCTGCCTCTGTGGTGTAGTGGTTAGCGTGATTAGCTGCCATCCCCGGAGGCCCGGGTTCGATTCCCGGCTCTGCCACGAAATTTGAAAAGTGGTATGAGGGCTGGAACGGGGTCCACTCAGCCTCGGGAGGTCAACTTAGTAGAGGTGGGTTCGATTCCCACCTCAGCCATCCTCGAAGTGGTTTTCCGTGGTTTCCCACTTCACCTCCATGCGAATGCCGGGATGGTACCTAACTTAAGGCCACGGCCGCTTCCTTCCCTCATCCTTACCTATCCCTTCCAATCTTCCCATCCCCCTACAAGGCCCCTGTTCACCGTAGCAGGTGAGGCCGCCTGGGCGAGGTACTGGTCATACTCCCCAGTTGTATCCCCCGACCAAGAGTCTGAAGCTCCAGGACACTGCCCTTGTGGCGGTAGAGGGTGGATCCCTCGCTGAGTCCGAGGGAAAAGCCGAACCTGGAGGGTAAACAGATGATGATGATGATTATTATTATTATTATCAACGGCTATTTTGCCATTTCCCCTGTAATTTAAACACACTGGTCCCTCCTTTGAGTTTTTTCATATAATTGGTATTTCTGTTATTGCAAGTGATAAAATGATGCACGAAACTTGAGCAGCATGACTTCTTTTCACTCGTGAAATTTAAACACTCATCTAAATCTTGTCGTAAATATTAAATGTTACATCTTGAAAATTACACCTTTCATCTTACATAAATAATCTTGCATCTTAACAAAACCAAACACCACGGTGCAACAGCTCCGAAGGAGTATAGCCTACCAAGCGACCGCTGCTCACCCCGAAGGCCTGCAGATTACGAGGTGTCGTGTGGTCAGTACGACGAATCCTCTCGGCTGTTATTCTTGGCTTTTTAGACTGGGGTCGCTATCTCACCGCCAGGTAGCTCCTCAATTGTAATCACGTAGGCTGAGTGGACCTCGAATAAACCCTCAGATCCAAGTAAAAGTCCCTTACATGGCCGGGAATCAAACCGGGGATCTCCAGATAAGAGACAGGCACACAATCCATGCACCGTGGGGCCGGCCTTACGTCTTATATCGTAGGCTTTCTTTTAAAACCTCGTATGTCTCAATGCTCTTCCGACCTATAATATCCCTTAAGACTGGTCACGCCTCCTAGGCACATATATATATATATATGCAGTCCATCAGAATAATTTTCATTCTGTTCATTTTCCTCTGCGATGTTGTAAAGGATAACGAACCTTAAATACATTATACTGTAGGAGTGCATATATTCGCCATGCAAACAACACCCGTACAATACAGTATGATAAGGTCCATTTTCCTTTACAGAGCAGCATGCGAAAATGAACACAACGAAAATTATTCTTATGGACTGCATGTCCATATGTAGTTGAGATGCGTGACCAGTCTTAAGGAATATAATGGGCGGGAAGGGCATTGAGACATACGAGGTTTTAAAAGAAAGCCAACGATATTTTAAATATATCCACTCATTTAAAAGAAATCTACTTTACGAACAAGTTGCATAAATAAATATCGTCGCTGCCGGGACAAAACCTCCTACGTATGTGAAATATTTTAGCTTAGAACTTTGTCCGGTAAGGTTCTGTCACCTAAGGTGCAATATTGTGTGACTATTGTCAAGGCATTCTCGCTCTTCGTAATGTATGTACTGCGGGTCAGTATATCTCCAAAAATATCATCACACAAGAGGTTTTGTCCCGGCAACGACGATATTTTTACCGGTACACTTTTCTCTTATTTCCACTAGAGTACTTTTCCAACCAAGTATTTTGTTATGAAAGTTGACCTATTGAAAAGTGTCCGTTCTAATTATGAAACCTGGAGAAATGCGATATTTTTAACAACTCTGACTAGCTACAATAATGAGTGTTTCGCTGTTAAATACGAGTAACAAGATACGGAAACATGTTCAAAAGCAATTTGAGTGAAACACAATAATCTCCGTTGATGATTTTTCATCTTCAGCGATATTACACAGTTTGAATATCTCGGTAATATACTCGATATTAATATGAAGGTTATTGGAGCTGCGTATTACATCACAGACTAGAGATGAAATATACCAATTGAAAGGAAGTAAAGATAAATGACTTTCTCCTCTTTATAATGCTTTCATATTACAAGTTGGAATGGAATACAATGAGTCTTTCTGTCATAAGCCTCTTGAGTGTGTAAAATGTTGATTGATAACCAGAGCCGCCTAATGCAACGATTCAATATCAGTTCTTTCAATAGATCTCAAACAATAAGAGAAATAAGATGACGACTTGGCCTGAGTGCGAAACAAATTACGTTCCATAAAACTTGTTTAACTTGAAAATATAAATGATTGATTAACGAACGACGAGAAATGAGTCACGTAATGTGATTGATGAGAGTTGGAAAGGGTTCTGAAGGGCAGCAGTCATGTTCTGCCATACATCATCTCAAAGTGACCGCATCACACTGGGAAAGTGGATACATTGAGAGAAGAATGACAGGAAATGATAGTTTTGATCACTCCATATTGTAAATATTCCTCCATATTTAAATCCTTATCATGAGAGGCAGAACATAGTTACAAATTCTTATTCCTACCCCAACCTCAGTGGCGCAGTCGGTTAGTCGTTGTCCTTTGGTATGAGAGTATTTAAATCTGGTAAGTACGTATTCTTGGCTTCCCCTATTACGAAACGACGGCCCCACGTTCTATAGGCAGCGAGCATATTTCTTACTTGAGAACTCCGAGTTGTATTCCAGCCATATCGGAGATTTTTACCTCGATCAGAGGGCTCGTTCGAGATTCACTCAGCCTTCGTTAGATCAATTTATGGGGTCTTTAAACTCGAGAATAACGACCAACAGGATTCGTCCGCTGACCACACTTCACCTCGTTATCTGCAGGCCTCTGAGATGAGCAGTGGTGGCCTGGAAACGCAATGCATTATTATTATTATTATTATTATTATTATTATTATTATTATTATTATTATTATTATTATTATTATTATTACATAGTATTCGAACGGGTTAAATCCTAACAGTTTCTTTCACATTTATCGCCATCCCCAAATGTGAAAAGCTATAGCACAATAATACCAAGAAGGAAAGAAAAACAAATAATATTTCATATACAGGGTGTTAGGTGTATACGTGCAGATATTAAGCTAGTCGGCAAAGAAAAAGACATATCACAATATATGCTATGTACTTTTTACCTTGTCCTATTAGTTTGACCATAACTGAGCCAAACATTTCAGGACCTAATGTGTTTTGAACGGCCGTAGCAGGATATGCCCGTTACGTCATTCTGTCCACGCGTAGTGGAAGTACAGTAGCAGAATATAGGGCTTGTTGAACCTGTTTCTTATCGCAGGCCAACGCATGTTGTTGTGCACTTCCCCTAAAGGCTTGGCAAGTAGGAGAGGATGGCTCACGTGCCAGCCACTTGCTGTACTTGAAAACCGGTCTAGGGTACTCTGTATGAAATGTACACAGAATCGTTACAGTGACCTCGAAGATACGTACCAGCACATACATGCGAATCAAGTATTGTGTAGGTGTGTGTGATTCATAAGACGTCAATGGCAATACTCAGTGATCCAAGCTGACAAAATGAAAGGAAATAGTTAATAAGTAAATGAAAAATGAGCGCAACATTTCGGTGCTGTTATTGCGACAGGCTATGATGAATTTCTGACAATAGACAATGCGAGTTGTCTATGCTTATTCATAAACTTTTCAGGTCAATGAAATGACGGTGGACACTGAAAGAAAAGGCTGTAAGTATTCAGTCATATTGTTATTAATGAGACAGATTTCAAAAACCGTAGTTGCAACCATGCGTGAACATTGCTCGAAGGAAAAATAGCTACTGTGGATTTTTTTGCTAGTTGCTTTACGTCGCACCGACACAGATAGGTCTTATGGCGACGATGGGACAGGAAAGGGCTAGGAGTGGGAAGGAAGCGGCCGTGGCCTTAATTAAGGTACAGCCCCAGCATTTGACTGGTGTGAAAATGGGAAACCACGGAAAACCATCTTCACGGCCGCCGACATTGGGGTTCGAATCTGCTATCTCCCGATACTGGATACTGGCCGCACTTAAGCGACTGCAGCTATCGAGCTCGGTCTACTGTGGAATTGCCGCCGGGCATTTCTAATAGAAGGCTTATTCTTCTTTTTCCTAATCTGTTTACCCTCCAGGGTAGGTTTACCCTCGGACTCAGCGAGGGATCCCACCTCTACCGCCTCAAGGGCAGTGACCGGGAGCGTGGGACATTGGGTCGGGGGATACAACTGGGGAGAATGACCAGTACCTCGCCCAGGCGGCCTCACCTTCTATGCTGAACAGGGGCCTTGCGGGGGAATGGGGAGATTGGAAGGGATATACAAGGAAGAGGGAAGGAAGCGGCCGTGGCCTTCATGACGTTACAGCCCTAGCATTTGCCTGGTGTAAACATGGCAAACCACGGAAAACCATCTTTAGGGCTGCCAACAGAGGGGTTCGAACCCACTATACCCCACTCATGAGCTGTGAAACATCTCCATTCAATAGGACAAGGCGATTTCCAGCACCGCTTCTAATTAACATCTGGATGGGTGTAGTTGGAGGTCGGTTACATCTTTTTATTAATGTAGAGGCAGTACGTTACTGGAGCTTTCAGAGGATGTGTCGCTTCGACTACGCCGAACCACGTGGATTTTACACGATGGTGCAGACATTTCCTCAACGGTAGACAGGACGATGTGGAACTATCAATTGGCCAGCCCTTATTCCAGTGGATTGTTATGTCTGGCGGGACATGAAACACAAAGTATACTGAACTGAAGTAACCACTTCGGATGACCTCTGTAAACATAATTTTTCGGCACCAGAGGATATTCTGAACAACACAGGTTCCTTGTCTCGAATGCGTCGCAACTGCATTCGGAGAAGTGAAGCCTGCAGAGAAGCCCAGGGTGGTCACTGTGAACAATTGCTACGAGTTTCGCTTTGGTATGTCAGATGTTACGCCATTTCTGCCCCGTAATGACTTGGGAGTACAGTACAGTATCGATATAGTATTTTGAGTCCCGATAGTTCGATATTCACATAAATCCGAGCAGTGAAATTGAAGTACCGGTAACAAAAATTATAAATCGAGAGTTTCAGTGCGCGAGTGACTTGTACGTGCCGAAAGCTGAACACAACACAGGGAAGACGTGCTTGTTAAAACTCTAGACATTGACCTTGAACGCATTTTGGCAGTTCCTCAATTCTACCCTGCATGTGGTTTTGGTTTTTTACGTGTGTTCGAGCAATTTATATTTTGTTTCTTATTCACTACGAGTTAAAACAAAAGGCTCTTTTAAGGGCCGATGACCTTAAAACAGCAATCATCATCATCACCATCATCATCATTAACACGTATAAAAATTCAATAAAATGCTTGTGTTATATTCATCACTACTGAAATAGGAAAAAATTCAATCAAATTAGTTATTTCATTCCCAGACCTCGTGGAGGAGTGGGTGGGCCTTCAGCTATGCGTGTAGCTCATGGGCCATGTAGTAAGAAAGTAGAGTTGTGAGGATGAAATAATTCAAGTTGGACGTATGTCTTGTACATACAATAAATTGAATTGAATACGTTAGTAAATATGCTTGTTGTTTAAAGGGGCCTAACATCGAGGTCATCGGCCCTGTTAGTAAATACCTGACCGCGCAGAGAGATAACCGCAGCAACAACACGGACCCAAGAGGAGGTCCGCAGAGCACCCCACCCAGGACAGAGGTCCCCCCAAACACCCCGTTTATTGAGTAAATTTTCATGGTACGATGTTGACATAGTACAGTGTTGACATACATACATACATTGGTAAATAAACAAACAAACAGAGAGAAGTGGTTGGCCTTGAACTTGCTGGGCCGATTGAGACGCGTTCTTAGTCCAGTTATGTGAACAAAACAAGCACTGAGGTCATTGACCATGCTACACTCTTAAAGGCTACAGAGCAGATTAAAGGTGATGTATCACAAGGTCAAACTTAAACATGTAACAGAACGTAAGATGTAATTGTGACACATGAGAAACGAAACGCAATCCGGGCTGGGAAAACAAACACAGACCTTGCAGCACTGTCTTGAAGCACAGACAGAAACATAGATGTACCGGCACACGACACAAAAGGTGAATTAAAGACGGAAAAAGTATTGTGTCACGTGAAGCTAAAGAGAAGTTATAAATAAACGAAATAAACTAAATCTAAATAATAAAAATAACAATAATAATATAAAAATAATATTAATAACAAAATATCAAATATGAATAAGAAGTATACGACTTAAAAGGAGAGTAAAAAGAGGAATAAGACGAAAATATGAACAGGTGAATAATAATAATAATAATAATAATAATAATAATAATAATAATAATAATAATCAGACGAGAAAAAGAGTAATAAGAAGTAGTTCAATATGAGTAGTAGCAATAATAATAAGACTGAATAATAATAATAATAATAATAATAATAATAATAATAATAATAATAATAATAATAATAATAATACCGGTAATGTTATTTGCTTTATGTCCCACTAACTACTCGTACTGTTTCTGGAGGCGCTGTAGCCTAATTTAGTCCCACAGGAGTTCTTTTTACGTGCCAGTAAATCTACCGACACGTTCGAATACCACCGGATTGACCCAAGATCGAGCCTGCTAAGTTGGAACCAAGAAACCAGTGCTTTAACCGTCTGAGCAACTCAGACTGGCCACTTTTATTTTGATAAATTTATTAAGCACTGCAAAGGAAGCAGTACGTTATACTTTATTTTACCATTACACATATGCTTTTCGTTTGTAAGCACGAAATAATAATGTAATTTTTTACGTCCTAATAATTACTTTGACGGATTTTGGAGACGCCGAGGCGCCGGCATGTTGTACCGCAGGACTTTTTTTAATGCAAGTAAATCTACAGACACGAAACTGGCGTATTTCAGCACCTTCAAATACCCCCGAATTGAGCCTCCATCGAACCTGCCAAGATGGGATCAGAATACCAGCGAACTATCGTCCGAGGTACTCAGCCCGGCATTAGAGCTTGGAATACGTTGGTCGTGCGGTTAGGGGCGCGAAATTGTGAACTTTCATTGGGGAGATACTGGGTTCGAACTCCACTGTCGACAGCCCTGAAGATGGTTCTCCGTGGTTTCCCATTTTCACATCAGGAAAACGCTGGAGGTGAACCTTTATTAAGGCCACGAACGCTTCCTTCTCACTTCTACACCTTTTCTGTCCCATCGTCACCATAAGACCTATCTGTGTCGGTGCGACGTAAAGCCAATTTTGAAAATCATCATATTTAGGACATTATACAACTGTCGAGATCCATAGTTATAAACGATGAGAAGTATTTTCTGGGCAGACATTATTGGCGAGTAGTCAATAAAAATAATAATAATAATAATAATAATAATAATAATAATGATGATGATGATGATGATGGTATTTGCGTTACGTTTACGGTTTTCGGAGACGATGAGGTCTCGCAGGGGTTCTATTTACGTGTCACTAAATCGACCGGCACGAGTGTGACGTATTTGAGCACATTCAAATACCACCGGACTGGGCCAGGTTCGAACCTGCGAGGTTGGAGTAAAAAGGCCAGCACCTCAACCGTCTGTGCCATACAGCCCGGCAGGAAGCACGAAATGTAGGTACGTACACCGGCAGCAGCCTTCAGCTGCTATCGTACTTCAGTTGCTCGTAAACATAAAACCAGTTTGGCAAGTATATTACGTAACATCTCGTTACAGTAGTACATTTGCTCTGAAACATAAACAGAAACCGGTTTGGCACGGGTGGCGCGTGACTTGCCTGTTATCAACGGAAAGCTATTCATTCGCAGAACAAGGCATACTACCTATTCTAAAAACATCGTACCCCTTTGCTTTCGAAAATAACTTCCGCTGATTACTAAAAGTTTGATATATAGTGGTTCGTGACATCGTTCTCTATTGCTACAAGAAATATCTGCACGTATACACCTAACACCCTGTATAGGCCTACATGAAATATATTTATTTTGAAACCTCCCCTTAGCATCGGTAGGATACCATGATGATAGATGGCACAGACTATGGCAGATACCTGGATGTAAAATTACACAGTGGTAATCCGAAACGTTAGTTTTAAATTCTATAAATGTATCTTATTTTTATAACTGTTAGGTAATTCAGTCTGCCGAAACTAATTTTTAATAAACTATTATATAAACTACCTGAAAAGACGTAATAAAACACAATGTTCCTTTCATGAAAAAAATATCATCAGATTCTATCAAATCACACTTAAATATATTTAGAAGTGTATGAACATTTATATTTATTTCTATTTAAATCCTTAAAACTTGAATTTTGGAATTTATCTTCATGAAGTCCTGACCTGTCTCCACTCTCGCATAGAATTAAGTTGTTGCAATACCGCTACTCTGTCTTTGGCGTGAGTCCAGCTGACTAGTCAGTCCGTTAACTCCCCGCCATGCCACGCCCCCTTGCTAGCTCAATGACACGCCGTACTTTACTTTCAGGTATTTTATTTTTAGTGTTCCCCTTATTATTGTCGTTGTTATTGTTATTGTCGTCTTATTAAAATTGTCTTGTGAACTACCCATAGCTTCTTAATGAGTATTTATTATACTGGTAATTTTTCGCTATGTCATTTTCCGCTTACATCAATTCTTTTGGAACTGTACCTGCAGTTATTATTATTATTATTATTATTATTATTATTATTATTATTATTATTATTATTATTATTATTATTATTATTATTATTATTATTATTATTATAGCTTCATATATCCAAAAAAAGTCTACAATTAGACATAAAAACAAATGTTACTTCTGCGAAAGTTGGAGGTGAAAGCTAGTATAAAATAAAAATATTGTTTATGGCACCTCTCCCCGTCCCTCTTTAAGAATGTTTACCCTCTACATTAATATTCATATTAGCTCGTTAATTTTCTCTTATCACTTCCTTTGGCACGGTATTCAGCACACCTTTGCTGTTATCTATCGAAAATTCTATAAACGTTATATTTTAAAGTTCTGGCTTAAAGTTCTTTTAAATATAGAAGGTAATGGCTTCCTTTCTAGACGCAGCCATCTTCCGGCTGAAGTCCTGCCCCTTTGTAGTTCCTTACCGTGATGCCCTCTATAAAATGTTACGATAAGATGATGCTCCCTATCCGAGTTAAGAGCCTTCCCTAGGAGCACTTAGGATACATTATCGCCTGGAAGGACGACGTAAAGGTGGGGGATGTACACAACATTTCATTACTTTCGTGAAAGGTGAAGACGGTCTTGTAGATGAACAGCTACAGCACACATGTTGATCCATATCAACTAAAGATGCTATCCGCATTATATCAATGCACAGTGTAAGGATAATCAATGTAGGCCTACTCCTATCCCTCTTCCTTCAGCCTTCAAATAATAATAATAATCATCATCATTACATGACACCCATGTGTGGGTCTTGGCCTTTCTTAAGAAGATTCTGCCAGTCTTTCCTATTCGGTGCCATTATCTCCCAATTAATTCCCAGGATCCTGATGTCCAGGTGCAAAAATTCCTCACACCTCAATTTTGATCTACCAACTTATCGGGATTCTCCTTCTTCATTATCCTGTTATCATTCGCACATAGTACAGTACATATCTGGCCCACTCTAGTCTCTCGATCCTAATAGTCCATCAAATATCCTGTTAAACATAGTTCCCCATACTCCATTTTCTTCCATTGCCCATAAATTATATTTCAAATTTCTTCTCTCCAAGATACCGGTCTGTTCTTCATCTGATTTTGACACAGGCCACGCTTCAGAAGCATAAAGCCCGGTTCACACTAGATGTGTCGGGCAGATCTGAGCAGGTCACGATCCGTACGGAGATCCATCAGGCCGATTTACACTATACGTGACGCGTTCGAGCCGATCTACGCTCGATCCCCCTTTTCTGTTCTATCCCAGTAGGTCCGCTAGTAAATAGTAGTGCCAAAATTAAAATGCCTTTTCAGTCGATCCATTAATTAAAATTGTCGTGATTTTCAACAAAGAAGAGGAGAATAGTCCCAGTCGGAGGTTCAGGGTGTATAAAATGCTGACAAAGCGAAAAAGAGAAGGAGATATTTTCACCTTATTTTGAGATTTAGTTTACGATGAATTAAAATTCTACCAGTACTTCTGTATATCGCATTACGATTTTATGTGGTTGTTGGGGTTCATTGTAGCAGATATTCAACAGATGAACACTTCGTTCCGCGAATGCATCACACAGGCTGAAAAACTTGCTTATTTTTGTGCGATAAATCATACAGTTCTTGATACGCACGCACTCGATTAATCTTTCGTCGCCCATTGTTATCGCAAAAGTGAGGATTGGCATCCTGTTGATTCTTCGCCCTTGGCCCTTCACGCGTTCCCGCTAGACGGTCATTGATGACCCCAGCCGAGCCGTTCCGGTCTCAGATTGGATGGAGACCGATGATATGGTCAGTTGATCTTTCCTTGCGCGGCTCGGAACATAAAGTGAGAACGATTCCATTCAATTTAATAAAAGCGATTTATGATCATCTTGATTGGAACGGCCTAGCACATCTAGTGTGAACTGGGCTTTAGTCAGTACTGAACTCACCTCCTTTTTCTTGGCCTATTTTTAACCCTGCAGTACTGGCACCTAGACCCACAGATCCGTGTTACATGTTTGACATAAATATGTCATATGGCTGGGAGACATCAGAAAATTTGTGTAATGACGTTGAATAATATGTGGCGGAAGTGTTACCATAGCAACCACGCAGGCAGTGATGTAAGGTACGAATGAATGGTCAGAAAATGTTACCTAGCAGGCGTGAAGACCTGTGGCTAGTTGCCATCTGTAATACGCTCCCTAAATAAAGTCAAGTTAATTAATTCATACTGTTACCATTAATTAACCAATTAAATTGATACCAGAAGGCCCGTGACCGCCGTACTTTCTACTTACAAATGTCCCGCATGCACAAATTATGAATGGTATGTCTATAAGCTGATTTTCACAGGGGCCCAAAACCAGCAGGCAGGTTACGTCAGAATATGAAGAAATAACAACCGGACGGTCGTTCGCAACATATTCCTCAGCGCTATCCGTCTAATACAGGGCCTCTCAGGGTGCATGCGCGTGGTGCATGCACTGTGCACGGTGCAAAAGACGACTTGGCTTGGTTCACCAGAGTGCAGACCCCCCACTCTTCGATTTGGAGCAATAGCGCTTACTCTCTCTCTTTCCTCACGCCTGTCTCGCTCGCTCCGCCTGTCTCCCTCTGCCCCACTTGCGCCGTAGCGCTCCAAATCCGGGCTGAGTTTAGCCGAGTATAGCCGAGTAGAGCCGAGCTTAGCCGAGTAGCCCAGAGACGAAGCGTTGATCCGAGTCATGCCGAGCAACACCGATGCACAGTGCACGGAGCTCTTGCGCCTCGCTCTGCACGCGTGAGATTTTTGGCGTTTGAGAGGCCCTGGTCTAATGCAAAGCCTTGCATTAATAAACATTATTTTCGACCGCATAGTACTAGACTGATGTATGGTACAACAGCACTATATTTGCTGCCTGCATATCGGCAATGGCTAATGTGTTCAGCAACGATGAATACACAGACATTATTTTAATCTATAGAGAATCTGGTCGTAAAGCAGCCAAAGCTCGCAGACGATATGCACAGGAGTCTTCCTTCTACACACGTATTTTTCCGAACAGAATTAGTTTTTGTTTCATACAAACAACTCTTTTATAGAGCGGAACGTCTAGAGTGTATAAATTAATAGAGATGTATAAGTTGTAAATTAATATGTTATTAATCGTTCCTTTCTGCATCTTTGGCGTATTTACAAATCGTCGCTGCCGGGACAAAACCTCCTATGTGAAATATTTTAGATTAGAACTTTGGCCGGTAACATTGTGTCATCTAAGGTGCAATATGGTGTGAATGTTGTCAAGGCATTCTCGCTCTTCACAATGTATGTGCTGCGGGTCAGTATATCTCCAAAAATATTATCACATAGGAGGTTTTGTCCCGGCAACGACGAAATGCGCCCTGTTATGGAATGTGTGTGCAGTAAAGTGACTGCTATTTGTTTCACAACATCCGAAATACAGCACGTTTTAGCGCTCCTTCAAATACAAAAGTTTAGGTATCCCATGCACCACTAATGCATGAGGGACATTTGTAAGTAGGAAGTACGGCGCTCGCGGGCCAACTGGTATGTTTTCTCTTTCAGGTAGTTTATAAATGTATTTACTCAAAGTTAGTTTCGGCAGGCTTAAGAGTCTTACAGTTTAAAATAACTGAGCCGAAACTGAAAATAGATAGCTTCAAATATTACAACAAAGGAAGTAAAGGTATCGACACAGGGATAATGTATTTGAGTATTTTTACTACCAACGGGCTAAGTCAGGATCAAAGCCTCAAACTTGAACTCAGAAAATTGGCGTTCTACCGCCTGAGCCATTCAGTCCAGCCGTTGCTCTCTTCCTTACGCGGTACCCTCATCTTTCCTCCCTCAGAGCTCTCAAAACATCCGTCACATTCACCCGCACAACTGCTGTTGTATAATCTTCAGGCTCTTTTCTCCATAACTTTTAAGACGCTCCCCTTATTTATAGACAACTCTTCTTGTCACTTTCTTATATTCTAGAGCAGTAAAGTCTTACACAGTTAGTGGAAGTTTTAATGTCCCTCAGACAAAAGTAAAACTTTTCCCATTAAAAAATATAGTTGGTAAATCTTACATCATCATAGCCACCTCACAGTTTGTTAATACATAATTTACATGTTTATTACGTGACATTCCGAAATTCATTTTATTGTAACTTTGAATAGAACGTAGCTTTGAGCTGAATATTGCCACTTCAGCAGAGTTCAACGGACTTACTAACTTATCGTACTGGACAAGGCTTTCTATGAAGAATAAATAAATAAATAAATACATAAATAAATAGAAATCATGTTAGGTACGACCCCATCCTCATAAATATGCAGGTCGGCTATAGGCTGTCTATTAGTAAAAGACCTGAACCAGGTCTTTCCGAAGGCCCTACGTCATTATTATTATTATTATTATTACTATTATTATTATTATTATTATTATTATTATTATTATTATTATTATTATTATTATTATTATTATTCAATTTAGCCAGTACAATAGCCTTACATTGCAACTCTAGCCGAGAAAATTTTGGAGATATGTAACAGCACTCCTTATCAAACGTTGAGGTAACTCTGTTACAAATGATATAATTTAAATTTATAAACTACGACACATTAGTTAGGCAATCATATCTAATAATAATCATCAGTGTACGATACATCGTGGATTGCTCCAGAGCCACTAAGATCATAACATTTTATTTCAAATGTATACTAGCATCCAGAGGGAGAATCATATTCATTAGAATGTTTTATATGGATCACACTGCAAATAAACGGCAGGCTCTGTATAAAACTAACTACTCTGTCTGTGAACTGTATATTTATTCTTAGTTCATGGTCTCTAGTTTTCGTATTCATACAATAAACATTCGGTATTCTATTTTAGAGAGGATTTTTGCAAGGAAAATAATACATTGAAAAACAAATTCCCTGATTCAAATGCAACAACAGCCATTTTGAATAGAATTTACTCTGCGCAATGTTTCAACCAAGCCAGCAATTTCATCAATAGCGAGAAAGCTAGGGACAACTGGCTCACGCTTTATCGAGATTTGAAAACACAGACCTACAGTGAGTCAAGCATACAGTCAACCGTCGATGGAATACATCGCATTTACTGTAAAATTATCAGTTTGGATGCATATGAATCTCTTACTAAGAATTTGCTTTACGTCGCACCGACATACAGTAGATAACAGAATAATACTATACTTATTCTATGCAATGCAATCATCTAATAGAGCCTAACCAAGATCTATGAAGTTTCTTCTATTTTTTTTATTTTTACAATTTGCTTTACGTCGCGCCGATACAGATAGGTCTTTTGGTGACGATGGGAGAGGAAATGACTAGGAGTGGGAAGGAAGCGGTCGTGGCCTTAATTCAGGTACATCCCCACCATTTGCCTGATATGAAAATGGGAAACCATGGAAAACCTTCTTCGGGGCTGCCGATAGTTGGGTTGGAACCCACTATCTCCCGAACTCAAGCTCACATCTGCGCGCCTCTAACCCCACGAACAACTCGCACGGCGATTTAAGAAGTGATGGGATCACAAGGTGTATGACTCTACTCATTTACAGCTGAGGAACAGAAAAGATCGAATTTTAAATGCACTATGGTGTAGCATTTAATATACTGTAGTTATAAGCCCAGCCCAGAGAGGCTTAAATCGTGACATTCATTACCAACTTATAAAAGTCGAAAATAGGATTTCAATTATTACGCACACAGTGCAGAAAATTTACGTTGGAACTTACTAAAGAATGATAACAACATATCGATGCCTTTCTTTAAAAACCTCGTAAGTCCGATTACTCTTCCTATCCATTACATTCCTTAAGACAGGTCACGCCTCCCAGTCTCATATTTACATGCAGTCCAAAAGAATAATTTTCGTTATGGTCATTTTCCTCTTCCAATTTTCAAAGGAAAATGAACCTTAAATACATTATACTGTAGGAGTGTGTAAATTTGCCATGCAAATCAACATCCCTACAATACGGTACGGTAAGGTCCATTTTCCTTTAGACATTAGCAAAGGGAAATGAACACAGCGAAAATTATTCTGATGAACCGCATACAAATATACGACCGGGAGGCGTGACCAGTCTTAAGGAATATAATGGGTAGGAAGAACATTTGGATATACGAGTTTTAAAAGAAAGCCATCGATATATCAGGAGTGAAAGACTAAAATCCTTCAATAAATAAAGAACCGGGCACATCATGAACGAGTGACGTCAGAATGAGAAAATAGGGCCATATAGACAGTAAAACACTGGATTGCGAGCATCTTGGTTCGCGAGTGTTTTGCAAGAAGATCAAAAGAATTTGATGAACTATAACGTGATAAACGAGCGAAGTTTTGCACTACGAGTAGTACTGATTTTTTCTGATTAGCGCGACGTTACTAGAACTGAGTTAATTGTATCCCTCACGCAATGGGATTATGTGTAACCTTTCCCCATGGTTGAGTTCAGTTAGCGTTCCTCGCTCATATAGTCAACATCCATATGAACTGTACATTATAATCACATGTGTGCTTAAATCAAGCATTTTATGTTTTGTGCCCAAGTATGGTGACTCTCATTTAGTAACTTTACAACAGCAACGGACCCCATGAAGAAAGAAGTTAGAGAGGAAGGCAGTAACAAGAAGGAGATGATTACGATTAAAGTTAAAAAGGAAATCATCGAGAAGTACCAACAAGGAGTGCGAATGCTTGATAATGCGAGATTTGACACCAAGTCTGCATCAACTATTTGCAAGATATTAAAGAAGCAGGCGAAGAAGGAGGGTCTGTATGCAGCAAAAAGCATCATGAGAGTATCGAAATGATGGCCACGTGTTTTAGAACACGTAGGGAAGTTTCTTCTCGTGTGGATCATGTGCAGCTCAGTGTGATGCCATTTAGGCTGCCTGTGTGTAAATTTAGACATTTTTCAACCAGAAACCGGAGCTCTGTTTGGATATGGTGAGTTTTAGTTTTGTCGAACAAATACTAAATGTGTCACCATAGAACTTTTGAATACATATTTCTGGGTTATGGAAAAGCTGCCTTGACTCTGACGGCAGCACGACGGCCTCTCACCGCTGAGTTCTGTGGTTCATATCCCGGTTACTCCATGTGAGATTTGTGCTGGACAAATTGGAGGCGGTTACTTCGGTTTTTCCTGTCATTCATTCCAGCAACGCTCCCCCAATATCATTTTATAACATTTGGTCAGTCATTAATCATTGCCCCAGAGGAATGTGACAGACTTCGGCAGCCGGCACAGTTCTATCCTCGCCGCCATATGGGGGCTTCATTCATTTCATTCTTCACCCTGTCGAATAACTGGAAACAGGCTGTGGATTTCTGGGTTGTGGAACGAATGATCTGCGTTTCAATTATTTCTTATGAGAAAATTCCCTTTGATACACGAGTGCTTTCGATTACAGAAGAACGAATTAGGCTCAAAAATCCAAGGCTTTACTCTTAGTCTGAATAATCTCGTCATTCTAACTGCTTAGCTTGGAGATACTGTATACTTTTAGTATTCAAACATGACGCGAAAACTAGCAAGCATTATCAATGCCACTCAGATGAAATTATTACAGCACAGCTTTGACGGTAGTCTACTATGATGTTTCTTTTGAAGCCTCAAGTCAGCGCAACAGGTACTATTGAATTGTTTTATACTAGAGATTTCCTTTCCTCAGCTGTTGCGTGTCTTCACAAATAATGTATTCATGTTGTTAGGATGATAGTTCTCTCCCTACTCGACCACCTGTGAGTACAGCTATTTGTCGAGCAGATAATACACCTCCTGCTATCCATGCAACAATTTGTTACACTGTGCGTCTGCGAAACAACACAGTCGTAATGGATACTACTGAGATTAATTGCTTATGCGCTTGAGCTGTTTGTCTCTCTGATTCACGTTTATATGTCGTCAACTCAGTAAATAATAATAATCGTATGGGATCAGTTACCGAGTAGCACACATCTTGGCATGGTACCATTTATGTGGCTTGCGATTGCACAGCCATCTAGGAAGAAAGCAGAATTCCACGGGATGGTGTCTAACAATTAATCATTTTCTCAGGAGAGTACACAACTAAAGTTCTTCAAAAACCCATAGTTGGACACTAACCATCATATAGTTTGTTCTGAGAAAACTGAAGTCACAGTTATGCCAATGGCTCCATTTTTAAACTTGGTTCAATCGTTCGAACGGAATCGAGACATACATAACGACCTCAACATTGATTAGATCTATACCAGAATACAGAAGACTACCCGTAAATTCTGTTCTGGTATATATTCCAACCCTACCCAACTCATCTCTTCCTTGGGCAAATATGACACCAAAGGTCTTCACTAAAAAAGACCCAAGTATCTTCTAACATAATCATCCCCGGGGTGTAGATCATATCCTGACCCGTTCAATTCCGTTTAACAAGTACCACCACTTACCAGATCTATGCAGTCAAGATTAATACCCTCTCGGAAAATGCACACAAGGTCCCCAAGGCCGAAGTTCAAAAATCTGCTCAATAGAACTGGTCTCCGCCAATAATCCATCGAAACGCGTGGCCTGTCTGTGGAATATTTCGTGGTAAAATCTGCGTTTAGAACCCCTCATCACAGTGACCCTTTTCCTCTGCAATTAAATGGGTAAATATAGCATCTTACTTTATGAACCATTGGTTTGTGTGTGAATAAAAATGGAACAATTTTCTGTAAAGGTGAAAGTGGGAACTACCTGTTGCCTTCCTCATGAAATTGAAATTCTTCCTTTCAGATCTAAAACAAATCCAACAATAATAATTCCACTAACCCATTTTTATTATTTTTAGGGTTGGACCCTTTCTGCTTTAATACCGTCCAATTAAGAATGGAGTGGTACTATTTTCCTTCGATTACAAAATTGAGCAACCTGAATGGAACAGTCTTGGGGTCATAACTTGAATACCCTCCGTGACAGCCAAAGAATGTATTCTTATTCCTTAAACTTTGACCCACATGCTGACGGGGTCAGCTGTTCTGACTCTCTGTTACCACGTTACACGATTACAGTATGTGCCTCATCAGGGTGCAGTTCTGGAACCTTGAGGTATTCGTAAAGGGTGTCAAGTAAGTGTCGTACTACTGACCGTTTACCAACTGCTTCAAAAGTAAGCTACACTTTGCCACTGCTGCTGCTTCTCCTCGATGCACATATGGGTACCAGCGTAGAAGGCATTCTCTCATCACCTCAGAGAGTGGTATCTCTCCCTACAACCTATGAACTTCGTCATTTATGACACGATCTCTCTGGTCATGGCAGCAAGTCATTGTTCGTCCTCCTTTGATGAAAGCGAGTATTCAGCATCAAAAAGGCAAATAGGTGGATTACAAAACGACATATTTTTGATTTGAACCGGTATGAAATCTTCCTGTCACAGAGCACACCAGTCACAAAATGCTATTTAAGGCACAGACTGCTCAAGTGATTGGATATTTCTGGAATTAGGTTTCCGTTAACAGCAAAAGTTGAATTAAATATCCCAAATTATACATGGGACAAATTACGTGATAGTTATAACTAGGGTTCGTACCGAGCTCGACAGCTGCTGTCTCTTAAGTGCGGCCAGTATCCAGTATTCGGCAGCCCTGAAGATGATTTTCCGTGGTTTTCCCACTTTTACACCAGGCTAATGCTTGGACTGCTCCTTAATTAAGGCCACGGCTGGTTCCTTCCCATTCCTAGCCCTTTCCTATCCCATCGTTGCCATAAGACCCACTGTGTCGGTGTGACGTAAAGCAACTTTTTAAAAAACTAGGGACCGGATGTTAAGGAAAAGTCGTATTTCTTTCCGGAGGTCATTCTACCCGAAATCTGAAAAATAAACGTGAATGATGGGTCTTTGACCCCGTTTGAAGGTATTTAATGTTGATATAAATGCATATTTCGGCCATTTTTATTGCTTTGGTCATATTTGGTTATATTGTGAGCATTTTAGTTACATAAGGTCATATTTGGTCATATTTTGAGCATTTTAGTTACATAAGGTCATATTTGGTTATATATTGAGCATTTTTGTTTAAGTTGTGGCGTCGTTTAAACAAGGTACATGTTATCTGCGTCGAGTTTCAAATAAAGGATTTAAAAATACTTTAGTAGATGTATTTTTCTTTCTTTTCCCGAAAAAGATAGGTGGCAGGGTTAGAAGACATGATGCCGTGAAAGAGGTGCTGTACAAATAGCAAAAATCAGACTAGCTTACTCAGGCAGCTAAATCTGCGACATGCTAAATGTTGCGTAACCCCAGCGGGTGCACGACATTGTCAAGTCAACTGGTTACCAGCATCTGTTGCTCATTGTCATCCTCTATCAGTGGCGCATTTCATTTCATTTTAGTTCGTTTTTTTTAACCTTGCCATTATACTTTATCAATTTAAATTTTGCCTGTTTGTAAATACGTGTGCCGCACTGCCAGGGCCATTGGATCTCCGGTAAGGAGTTGTGCATGGCCATTTATCAGTATCTGTTGTACATATAATTGTAGTTCAAATCTGGCTATAGGCTGGACATTGTTATTTTTCTCATTTATTGGATCAAATGGGTATTTGTTTAGTGTAGGTCTGGAGAAAAATAATAAACATATTTTAAAGAAAATAGAAAAAATGCTGCTAGTATTTCATTTTTGGTTCCTCTTTTGGAAAACAATGTGATTATCGCTTATCAATTTTTGACACGTTTAGTGTTAGTCATTCTCTGATAATTGCTACCTGTCCCTAAAATATTTAAGTCATATTTTAACGTTTTAGGTCATATTAGCTAGCTTTTAGGGCATATTTACTTGCATATTTAGTACTTCATTAGGCCTACATCTTAAACTTCCGAACACTGGTTATAATTTGTCTAAAACATATTAGAAAACACAAATAATGATGACGATAATAATAATAATAATAATAATAATAATACCGGGCGAGTTGGCCGTGCGCTTAAGGGCACGCGGCTGTGAGCTTGCATCCGGGAGATAGTGGTTCTAACCCCACTGTCGGCTGCCCTGAAGATAGTTTTCCGTGGTTCCCCATTTTCACACCAGGCAAATGCCGGGGCTGTACGTTAATTAAGGCCACGGCTACTTCCATCCCATTCCTTGGCCTTTCCTATCCCATCGTCGCCATAAGACCTATCTGTGTCGGTGCGACGTAAATCAAAATATCAAAATAGCAAAAATACTAATAATAATAAGAAGAAGAAGAAGAAGAATTGCGTGTGGCCCCCCCTGAGAGGCCTGATGCAGATCTTACAAATTGATGGACCGGGCGAGTTGGCCGTGCGCTTAGAGGCGCGCGGCTGTGAGCTTGCATCCGGGAGATAGTAGGTTCGAATCCCACTATCGGTAGCCCTGAAAATGGTTTTCCGTGGTTTCCCATTTTCACACCAGGCAAATGCTGGGGCTGTACCTTAATTAAGGCCATGGCCGCTTCCTTCCAGCTCCTAGGCCTTTCCTATCCATCGTCGCCATAAGACCTATCTGTGTCGGCGCGACGTAAAGCCCCTAGCAAAAAAAAAACGAATTGATGCCGTGTCGACGACCTCCGCGTCTGTTAAGATCGGGCCCTACCTTAGATTAATTATAATGTTGTAGACGGCACGAACACCCAGCCCACCAGCCATAGGAGTTAACTAATGAAAGTTAAAGTCCCCAATACGGCCGGCAATCGAACCCAGGAACCATCAAACCAAAGGCCAGCACGCTAAACATTTATCCATCCAGCCGCACATAAAACCAAAAAAAACAAGTAAAGCATCTCAATTGGTTTGTCGTTGGTTTTTTCCTATTTATTTACTGTTTGATTACTTAACTAAAAATGGAACAACTAACAACATTTCTACTTCTACTTCTTCTTCTTCTTCTTCTTCTTCTTCTTCTTCTTCTTCTTCGTCTTCTTCTTCTTCTTCTTCTACCGCATTTCCCTCCCCTGTGCAGTCGCGGGTGCGAACTGTCTCGCACATGGGGATTTGACTCTTTTTACGGCCGGATGCCCTCCCTGACGTCAAACCCATATGGACGGATGTAATCACTATTGCGTGTGTCTCATGGTTGGTAGTGTAATGTGTTGTTTGAATATGAAGAGGACAGTGTTGGGACAAACTCTAAATACCCAGTCCCTGAAACAGAAGAATTAATCAGACGCGATTAAAGTCCCCGACCTGGCAGGGCATCAAACCCGGGACCCTCCGAAACGAAAGCCTAAACGCTGATCATTCAGCCACTTAGTGGGACAGAATAATTAACAGTATGTACAGTATACTTAAAAATGTTGAAAATGCCTTTTCTGAAAGAAATAAAAAATCACAGCTTCAGAGATGAACACAGAATGCATCCAGCCACTGCATTAGGGATGATGGATTCACAAGATATTCTTGTGTGAGATACCTGGTATGAGTACAGTAGACGTTGAGAGAAAATATGCTCCGTGGTTCTGGTTGAACGTTACACATTTTTAGTCGAGTGAGCTCCTGAAACTCGACATAGGAACAAATACCGTATGCACATCGTATTGGATTGACTACTTTTAAGGCTCTTGGAGACGCCAATCTACCGACGTTTTATCAAGCAGGAGTTGTTTAACTTTTTATAAAATCTGCCGGCACAAGGTCGACGTATTTCAGTCATTTTATATAATGTTGGACTGCACAACGTTCGATTCCGGAAATTTGGGCTCAGAAAGCCAACAGTCTACGTCTGAGACACTCAGTCTGACTGATGCAAAACACAATAATTGTTTATCTTTTCCAACCACTCGTAAGGCAATAGTGCCTCTTCATGTCTTCATCCTATCAATATTTGTTTATGTGACAATTTGTTATTTCGCTCAATTTTAATATTACAAACTAAATAGACATTTCATACACAGTGTTATATCAAAAATTGTCCGACTCGTTGGCTGAACGGTCAGCGTACTGGCCTTCGGTTCAGAGGGTCCCGGGTTCGATTCCCGGCCGGGTCGGGGATTTTAACCTTAATTGGTTAATTCCAGTGGCACGGGGCCTGGGCGCATATCGTCGCTGCCGGAACAAAACCTCCTATGTGATATATTTTAGCTTAGAACATTGGCCGGTAAGGTTCTGTTATCTAAGGTGCAATACTGTGTGGCAGTTGTCAAGGCATTCTCGTTCTTCATAATGTATGTGCTGCGGGTCAGTATATCTCCAAAAATATTATCACATAGGAGGTTTCGTCCCGGCAACGACGATATGCTGTCTTCATCATCATGTCATCCTCATCATGACACGCAGGTCGCCTACAGGCGTCAAATAGAATGACCTGCACCTGGCGAGCCAAACCCGTCCTGGGATATCCCGGCACTAAAAGCCATACGACATTTCATTTTTTTAATCAAAAATTGGGATTTTTTAAATTGTATTTGTTCCGGGAGTCGACCTAGAAAGATCTTTTACCCTTACTTGCACCATATCGCCCATGTTCTGCCAAAACAGTGAATATAACAATGCTATTCCTATCCATTATTTCCCTTAAGACTGGTCACGCCTTCCAGCTATATATTTTTTTTTTTTTTTTTTTTTTTTTGCTAGGGGCTTTACGTCGCACCGACACAGATAGGTCTTATGGCGACGACAGCTATATATTGACATGCGGTCCATCAGAACAATTTTCTTTGAGTTTATTTTCCTAAGCGCGTATGTAAATGAAAATGAACCTTAAATACATCACACTCTAGGAGTGGGTAAATGTCATGCAAACATACATTCCTTCAGTATGGTACAGTAAGGTTCATTTTCCTTTATACTTGCACATAGGAAAATGAACTCAACGGAAATTGTTCTGATGGACCAAATATCAGTATCTGGCTGGAAGGCGTGACCAGTCTTAAGGGAAATAATGGATAGGAAGCGCATTGTAACATTCGCCGTTTTGACAGAACAGGGACGATATGTTAGGAACCTGCGTGTATTTTGAAATTGCGGAAGTGTAAAGTGTTGAATATGAGGAAAGGATCGTTAAGGACGACACAGGGATATTATTCATTTACAATTAAAAACCCCTGACCCGGCCGGGAATCGAACCCGGGGCCGCCGGGTGACAGGCGGACGCGTTGCCGCCTTCACCGCGGGGTCGAATAAAAATTGGAATATACTCCCTTTAAATCACCATAAATACCGTAGCGAATACAACTACAACTGAAACTTTAAAATGTATGGACTCTGCTACAGTATACAGGCATTTTCATATGACGCCATCTGGGCTGCATGTACGTCAGTGTCAAATTTCTGATTTGGTCTACCAGATGGCAGAGTAAACCCAATACCTAGATGTTCTAGATGTTCTAGATACCTCTTGAGTGATCTGTGGCTTTTAATTAATATTGCTGGATAACCACCAAATAAATGTCACCAGAGGTTATTGATATGGTAGCATCGTACGGTATGGAATGCCGAACGAATTTCTATCCATCCTTCAAAAATCAGACTACCAGTGCCGTGTTTGAACCGCGATCCTGGGGTCCGAATGCAAGCGCTCTTCCAGCGATTCACAGAGAGAGACCCGCCAGCCCTGAACTTCCTACTTATGAGCATGCCGCATGCAATAATGATGAACGGGATGTCTAATAATGATCGTCGCGGGGGTTTTACTGCCTGCAGGTAGATTATGTCAGACAGCCGCTCGCTGCATATTCCTCAGCGCTAACCGTCCAATGCAACCCCTTGCGTTAGTAAGACTCGTTTTCGATAGCAGTAGACCGGTGTTTGGTACAGTATAACTACAGTTGCTGTCAACATATCGACAATGGCTGGTGTATTCAGCAACGATGAATACACAGGCATAATTTCAAACTATAGAGAATCTAGTCGGAATGGAGCCGAAGTCGCAGACGGTATGCGCAGGAGTTTCCAAAGAGCCGCCTATCTGCTATACACGTATTTCGCCGAACAGAATTGTAATTAATAACTAATGAATCGTCCAAGGTACATACAACATACAAGTAACTCTTTGGTAGAGTGGAATGTCTGTACTGGAACCTTTCCCACCGTCCCCCATGACTCATGGGACCATGTGACAACACACCAACCTTTTCGGGTCACGAACACATGGGACCATGCTCCATGGAAGTCGATAGTCAAGGGATCTTTTTTGGTCTGTGCCGATTTCTCCTCATTGGGATTGTATACTTAATCCACTCACATGAAGAGTTATCGACCATTCGACTCAGCTAGATCAGAGCTACTCTCCCGTTCCTGAGGTCTGAACACGGACTCCTCAGGGCCGAAGAACGTTCGCGGCAAATGAAGGCTATAAAACATAAACTACCTTAAAGGCCTACAATGAACGGAAGAGGATTCTGGATGCATGTTTTTCGGTATAGATAGGCATGAAATCGTTTGGAACAATTTACTACTCACTCGGTGAAATATACAAATTTACATACACTCTTGATACTTGTTACACAACTAATCTGAGCAAATCACTTATTTTAGCAGCGGAAAAATCCGGGCTGCCATTGACATCGGTTGTTACCTCCACATTCCACAGACAAAATCTATGTGAAAGGCAACGTTAGCTGTTATTTTCTCTACTCCAATAAATTTTCCTTTTTGACACAGACGTAGATATCCATATCCCTCTCTACCAAAACAGAGAATAACCGAGAGGTTCTAATATGATTTCACTTTTTCACATACTATCACTTTGAATTGCCTGTGTCATATATTGCTTACATAATTATTACATTAGTTTGGATGTATGCTACACAAATTGTTTTGTGTATTATCGCAATTGTTTTGTGCGCGTCATCACCCGGTTTGGCATAAACCACTGAGTACCCTATCATATTCACAAAAACAAACAAAACAAGCCATGTTCCCCCAATGCGAGTATTCCATGGGACTGAATCCCGTATTACACATTAGACTCTATTTACACAAAAGAAAAATGTCCGCCTTTGAATGGTCGGCTAACGCTAGGAATCAATGAAGTAAAGATTAAAAAAAAAAAAAAATAATCCGAACATTCCGACCATATCAGAAATCCGTCACTAAAACACGGAGAAGGAAAGAAAAGGACTCAAGTCTTCCATATAAAATAAACACAGACTTGAACAACGAACTATCATTTGCAATCACTACCAGTGGACTTTCACGAAGTCTAGATTCAAATCGACATCGATTAAAAGTAACCAACAAAAACACATCCTGAAAAAGAAAATATATCAAACACATGTATCAATAAAGACGATGGCTGTAATTTAACCGTTGTAACCCGCTGTCTTAGCGAGCTGTTGATCGCTGCTGTGCCCACATGAGGTTCGAACCTGAGACTCTGGTCGTCTCCATCCAGGGTACTGTAATCAAGCCCTAATTAATCTACTCGTGTATCGAACTGTCATAACAAAAATAAACATCTACATTGCTTTGTAGGTCATGGTCTACGGGGTGGCAATTAAAGCACTTGCTGTCTTTATTCTCAAAGAAACCAGAATGTTGGTTCGGCCAACCTTTCTGCTTGTATATCTTCCTCCCTGTTCCAGATTCTCCCCTCTCAGCCATAAATTCAGCTGACACTTGTCCCACGGTCCGGAGACAAAAAAAAACACCATTCAGCCTGCTTCCCGCTAGGCCTTTTTCTCTCTCTGTGTCCATCAAATTAATTCATTAGAAAACTGGCACATTTTATTCAATGCTCGGACCAGCCCACATACATTCAGTACACGAGAATCATTTCTCAAATTCGACCGTTAATTCACATTTCATTCTCTCATATCTCTGGAGGTCTGGAGTTCGACTCGTATCTTCTCTCCTTCCAAAGTGCACCATCCGTTAGCCCCTGACCATAGCAATACTCCTATTTCTCCGCCTCTGAGGCGAGTGTGTGTACCTATCAGATACTACCCTATCTATCGGTATAAATCATCAATCAAAGCACCTTAGGTAAAATAATAACAATACTAATAATAATAATAATAATAATAATAATAATAATAATAATAATAATAATAATAATAATAAGAATCTTCTAACCTTTTGCTTGTAATGTATAGTATAAACACACTGCTCAAGTTACATTAAGAAAATAATAATAATAATAATAATAATAATAATAATAATAATAATAATAATAATAAAATTCAAATTAATTTAAATTATTAAATCCTTCCAAACCACTAACAGACCTTCTACATCTAACTTCAATAGTGTAGTGGAGGACAGGGGTTCAAACCTCGGCACGTCATTCCTTGAACATCACCAGTTACAGCCAAAACTTATATTACCATGCAACTACATGCTATTTCTGACTTTACGAACATAGTGCTGATTCTAGCCCAAGTTTTTCCTTTCATACGGGCACTTGTCGATGACTCTGTCACCTCGCTAATCCCTACGTAACTTAGGCACTTGCTCAGATGAGATCTACATTATTAATCTACATATCATTCTACTCCTTTTCCCCCCTCAATTCCTTCTCAGCACTAAATAAACAAATTATAATAACATGCAAATATATCCACTAAAAGGGGTCCCCTATTCCATACACTAACACAGGATCACTCCCTTCCCATATCTAATTAATTAATTGAAACAAAAATGAATAAAAGGATTCCCGACCATTCTTGGGCGGATTAAACCTATTTATATGTTATTTTAACCCTATACTTCATGACTATTATTTACAAAGGGAAATACTAGCATTGGAAAGAAACATAACTTGGTACTCAACAGTTGACGTCTTCGGCCCTGCCCGGAGGATCCGGAGGCCTGCCCATGTTGGATTACTCCATGGCGCTGGATCCTGTAGTCCTGGAGTTCAGAAGTTCCATATCTTGTCTTGCGTAATCCATTTTAGTAACACACGGATCACTGAAACTAGATTGTAATTCACACAATTTATCAATTTCTTGCACACGTGTTACCGTTCACTCCTATTACTTCTTTGTCTACCCACTGCCAGTTACAAGGAGATGAATATATCGGCTACTTTCAGCTAGTCTATTACACTGTTAAACCGGGCGTTCCCTGCATTCGTATGATGCAGAATTTTCTATCCCTATCTTCTGTATGGTCTAATAGTTAAGGAACACTCCTCACTAGATTGTTAATCAGTTAATAATCTGACCTACGCTCTGTTCAGAAACAGCGTGATTTTATACAGTTCTTTGTTCTGCTCGAGAAATTCTACGTACTATCAAGTAGTTGTTATGCAAAATCCTACTTCATCTTTCACGAAGTCTTAGTCTACTTTGCAACCGATATCTTAAGTATATCTCATTACCGTACTCGTCTGTTGCCTATCACAAATTATAATCACAAAAAGAAAAAAAACTGAAAGATTTTCCCTGCCGCTTTGTTCACAGAGTATACCAAGGAGCGGTAATCCGATAGCGAAGCGACCGTCGTTTCTCGTCGAAAGCTCCTCAACGACTACTCCAGTTCCCTGGAACTGCAAAAAACTTATACTAGCCCCGGTGGTAGGGGCGGTTTAGTGACTTCATCCCCACTCTTATTTTGACTGCTCCTGGATAAACCAGCCTGTCGAAATTAGCAATACGCTAGACTGTGTGACTCGGATATGCACAAGTACGCTATGCCATGCGGAATTTGATATGTTCGGCGGATCTGCCGTAATTAATTTATCATCTTGGAGGGGAAATAGGGAATCCCCAAAAGCATCTGGTTTCAGCCATGGCGTCCGTACGCTACGGGTCTTATATAACTTGTTTACCAACGCCTTTCGCTTGGAGAGTATTTTCTATCAGAACTCTTGACTTTATAATTCCACCAAAATTCAGCACACTCCTCTAACAGGTGCAGTTTTGTTAATCAAGCCTTATTTACGCCAAAAATGCATTAAATTTAGCCCGATCGCTCTGGCATCGCTGTACGCTTGCAGATGTTTTCCAATATGGAGTCGCTAAATAGTGTTCTTCTCCTGCTTCTTCTATGACGTGTGCCTAGCTCGGGGATTCCTTAAGCCACCCAGTGGGCGGGTGAAGGCGCCTCTCTGGCGGGCTTCGTATTGCACAACCTGACGATACCCCCAGCATCCACACAAAGAAAGCTTGCTGCCAGCCTCCTTACCAAGCATATCACTTGAAATAAATACTAATTGTGCCGGTACGGTCACATCACGCATATAAATGAATGAGTTATAAAACTTTATGTTCTGCATATTTGGCGTGTTTACAAATGCACCCTGTTACAAAAGGTATGTAGTGAAATGACTCCTATTTGTTTCACATCCTAAATACAGTACGTTGTAGCGCTCCTTTGTAAACCAGCGATCAGGCATCCCATTCATCACTAGTGTATGCGGGACACTTACAAGTAGAAAGTACGGGCGGGGCTGGAGGGCCACCTGCTATACATACACAGTAGAAGAAGAGAGACAGAGAGATAATTTCATTAAATGAAACAGTTGGATTCTCTAGAAGTACTTGGTCGTTCTGTCGCTATGTGAATCTAATAATGCTACGCTGTGTGAGCACCAAATCTCGACCACGGATGTATTTAATAGCTATACCACCGAGAGCACCGTGAAAAAAATTGTTTCAAATAATCTCCGTAGATTCACCAGCACTGACCAGTGTATTCTCCAAAATATTTACGCGACAATGATATGCTTAAATCTCACTGAAGAATAGACCCAGGAATTGTGAGCTCTGGCTGCAGTAGGCTGCAGATACCAGCGAACAAAAGCTTCCCCCAATTCCTTGGACTCTCTCTCTCTAATGAAATCCAATTCTGTGCAGAGAGAAGTTGAGATCTGAAGAGGGATTTGAACCTCCCCACTGTGTACAAGACAAACAAACCACAATATTTGACGTCATCCTGACCTCAGCTGAACACAAACTTTTGGCTCCCCCACCAAGTACAAGTTGAGATCTAAGGTAAGGTTTTAGTTTTTCTTCTCGTAATTCCTTCAGTTCTCAGCAATGTCTTCTGGAATATAGCATTCGTTTACCAAAATTAGCATTACCTTGGCAATATTTAAACTGCTGAAGATATGTACCTGTATCGCTGAAACTTCTCTAGATGGAACGTTAAAATCCTTAAAGCTCTCTTGACATATATTATTATAAACAAATACTTCGCGATTGGGAAGTATCCCGGTGGCAATTATCACTTACAGTAGTGTGATAATAAACTAAATTTAAAACAATATTACTCAACAACAACAACAGTTACTACTACTACTACTACTACTACTACTACTACAATTGCAAGAGTACGACAACAAATTCCATGGAAAGAAAATATTACAGGAAATACTAGTAGTTTAACATTCTAAATCCAGCATCATCATACACAAATTCACACACAACTGATGTATTTGAAAATTGTACACTATGACTTATTTACGTAGGGTCAAGTCTTATGAAACGGCCATATTTCGTTCTTTCAAATCTACCGCCTTCCTATCTGGTGAGGAATCCGACAGAGTGTGTTAAAATCATAGCCATACTTGTTCGGCTTCCGTTCAGTTGTCTTCTATTGTCATATGTCTGGTTTATGCTTTTCAATGAGTGAATATTTAACATCCACATTCTAAAGGTCTGACGAAGCCATTTTTATTTTTCGTGTTCTTGAAATATAATTTACTGTAGCAGTATGAGTTTTAAATTATAAAAGGTGAACATTGCCTTTTAAAGCTTGGCCTTCAGTGAAGAGAAGTGTAGTTCGTTACGGTAGATTAGTGCTGCCATATGTGAGATAGGTCGTGAATTATTTGGAAGTGTATGGTCTTGTAACACGGCCGGCAATCTGGCAGCTGCAGCAACGATGCGCTACGCCTTCTGTACCAAGGAAGAAAAATACAGGCAGAAGTCAAAAAGCCACAATTTTGACTTCCCCACAACACATAAGAGAACGAAAAGCAAAGAAAATGGCGAAAATGAACCCGAAAGCGAAAAATGTATCCGCACGAAACACTGATGATAGCAGGTGTGGATATTATGATGGACTCTTCAGCGAAGACCACTACGGGCAAATCTGGGTGCGTTGTGTGAAGTGCACTATGTGGTGTCATGAGAAATGTGCAAATACACATGGTGTAAAAGATTTTGTGTGTGAAAAGTGTTCATAAACAGAATTTTCCATAGACGGCCATCTTACAAGACTGTCTTCTAATACGGCCGTTTTTCAATGATCCTAAATAAGTTCAAGTAAATTCATCTATAATACATTTGTTTTGAATTACTGCACTCTAAACATTTAGTAGTTATGTACCTTTCATTTCCACTTTAATTTGTCGTTGTAATCCTTTTCACCTTCGAATAAAATATACGAATATACTTTGGTGGCCGTATTTGAGAACCTGACCCTATATTTTACTGATTAGTTCAGTGAGCTTGAATTAAGTCAAGAGTCTAAGGTTTGAATACGATTTTTGCCCCCATGCCACCTACGTTAAAGTTATTTATGTCACTATACAGAGTGGTGGGAAACAACGTGAACCGGGCACATACTGTAAGCATTAGAGTGTTGGTCATTCTGAAAATAATTTGAAATAAGTAATTCGATATCTCGCGCAGTTTGATCAGTTGCTGAAGTTAGCCAATCAGATCGCTTCGCGGCTGAATTCAAATGCGTGGCGGTGTGGCTAAATTTGAACGTGACTTGAGAGCGCCAATCGAAGGAAACAATTTCGCCAAGGAAGGACGTGGAACACGGCTCCACGAGCTAACAGGATCGCGCCGTAGCTAGTCCACTATGATGACACCAGCTAAAACTCTTCATGTGTTCACGAATGATCTGCATTTAGGGCAGTCGCCCAGGTGGCATATTCCTTATCTGTTATTTTCCTAGCCTTTTCTTAAATGTTTTTAAATAAATTGGAAATTTATTGAACATCTCCCTTAGTAATTTATTACAATCCCTAACTCCCCTTCCTATAAACGAATATTTTCCTCAATGTGTCCTCTTGAATTCCAACTGTATCTTCATACTAGCTGATGTACCCTTGCTTTGCTACGAAATTCTCAGAAAGATTGTCTTGTGGCTTTCCCAACGGAAGTCAACATAGGTCATTACAATGACGTCAGAAGGAATGTGGCGATTAAAAGCAATGCTATCATATGAAATGCTCGATCAAATGAAAAACCGCACATTTTCTCACTTTTGACGAACAATCCAAAGTTCCAAAGCTGGAATTAGCAGGCTGAAGACAGCTTCGAATACTCTTCTGCTATTATTCCGTTAAGTCTGCACACTGCTCATTCCGACCAGTGCCTCAGAGTAAGGATTGAATGGCAGGAATGCTATGATGAAGCAGTGTGTTTACGTATCAGTAGTATCAGAAAATTTAACCAGGGGAATGGCATGCTAAAGAAGAGAGAGATCTAACTCTCTAGTTACTTCCCACCAATATTAATGCAGCCTGTTACATTCGGTACGCAGCAGTAATCCCATCTATCGGACATGACTGGCAGCAGAAGACACAAAGCACATCACAACAAACAGTGGTCAATGTAATGTTATTGTTGATCAATTTTATGAGCTTTCTACGTTGTAGGTTTTTATATTTAGTTTTCTTACGACTAAGGGCATCTAATCCTTCATGACTCCCTTTGTCTTGTTACTCAAGTGATAGTTCCTTTACGATATTATCTCATTTTTATAATCATCTTCAAAATTCCCCTTGTCCGTGAGTCCTGTCATTGCTTCCACTTACTTACGCCAGGCTCCTCACATTCATCTATCGTACCCGAGCTCCCTCTGTCAACTCTTGTCCTTTTCTGACCCCGACAGTATTACGTAAGGAGGGCTAGGGAATCTTTCATTTTCCCGCCCTTCGTGGCCCTTGTCTTCCTCAGGTCGATACTTTCGTTCTTCGAAGAGTCGGACCACTTCCATTTTTCTCTCTGATTAGTGTCTTATGGAGGACGACCGGAAATTGTATTATCTATAACTCTTTTATGTAGTACTTTTAGGTAGGAACCAATAACATTGGTACATACAAATTCAATTTTAGCCGCCTTCCCATAAACTACCATTTCAACCAGGGTGAATAAAATTATTTATAGCGTAGACTGCATCTCCTTAGTTTCCGACTTTACATACCGATTTGCATTAAATTCTATTCAGCCGTTTTCTCGTGATGCGCGTACATACATACAGACAGACAGAAATTACGAAAAATTTAAAAGTGTATTTCCTTGTTAGTGTAGACGCTACCGATGCAGAAATACCATTCCCTTCCACTTCTGATCAATGTACTGACAAAACACTTATTATATCTTTTAAGTCACTTCTTAAGGACTTTCAGGTCATTTTACAAGTCATTTTTCGGCATCTGGACACTGGTAATAATACAGAGTACGAATTCCGTATTAAGTTGTCTAGCATTGTAAATATCTGGTTATTATTGGTAGAATTCATCTAGTCAGCAAAATTGAAACACCGTCATCCATGTTATGTAATTCACCAGTACATCAAACACATTCGAAATGACGTAAAAATCTCCTGTAGAATTTTTTGTTCCCAGAAAAAGCTTTACGGTTCTCTCACACAGCATGTAATATATGATTTTCCGCGGAACGTTACGAACAATTGAGCTGAATCCAACTAAATTGTTTTTGTCGGGCATTAACCGCCGTTTATTGAAATTAAAATTGGGCCTTCCCGTAGCTCGTATTGTCAGTGTGCAGTGTTCCAGAGGGCTGGGTGTCTGCAGGAGCGAGAGCAAGCGATCGATGTGTCCTCTTACACTCTGGCTAGCTCGAACTTTCTCCACACATTACAGCTCTATTAGATGGGCCTGGCACACACTAAAATCAACAGGAAAGGTTTCCTTAAAATCATTTCAGAGGTAGAAGGTGAAAAATAAAGGGCAAACAACTGGCTCTTAAGGTCCCCTCCTGTATTTTTTTTAGAACCTTCCATTTTCAGTGCTGCATATTGGGCATTATGTTACAAAGTTTAATATTAATTTGGGTGTGTGAATAAATTAGCCGATGCCGTGGTGTAGGAGCAGCGTGCCTGCCTCTTACCCGGTGACCATGGGTTCGATTCCCGGTCAGGTCAGGGAGTTTTACCTGGACCTGAGGGCAGGTTCGAGGTCCACTCAGACTACGTGATTAGAATTGAGGAGCTATCTCACGGTGAGATGGCGGCCCCGGTCTAGAAGGCCAAGAATAACGGCCCAGGAGATTCGCCATTCTGATCACACGACACCTCGTAATCTGCAGGCCTTCGGGCTGAGCAGCGATCGCTTGGTAGGCCAAGGCCCTTCAAGGGCTGTAGTGCCATGGGTTTTTTAATAATTTCGAGTTGGATAACTATAAAACATAAAATTAGTAGAAATGTTTGTTTCAATAGGTGAGAAATGACTGAAATGAAATACGCAAACGAATATGTGAGATGAAATAATATCATCAAAATGATAAGCACCTTCCATTGAAACGCATTTATTTTAGGATATAGTACACAGTACAGTACAGGCAGGGGAATGAAAGGGTGTAATGATGATGATGTTAAAGGGGAAGTGTGGTTACAATTTTTGGATAACCAAGCAAAGTTCTTACTAAATTTGGTTGCACTATGATTCTGTATGTTTAACTGTAGAACTTGTTGGTAAAACATTTTACGGGTGTTGCGAAATATTATCTAGAAATATCGTATTGGTCACGAAATAAGCTTCACCGGCGCATACGTAGCGACTTAAACCATGAGAAGATAAAAGAGAGAGGGAGAAAAGAATGAAAGAACGAAAAAATAAATTAACAGTTAAATTTTTCAACACCATCATCATTCAGTGATCACCGGCTCTGCCGACTTAGTGCCTCTCTCTTTCCTTTTCCTGCGACGCCCAAATGGTTTAGGACTCGTTCCACCTCATTCCACCATGCAAACTTGATCCATCAGGGGGATGCGTTTTTCGTGAAATTTTCTTTATGACAGTTCTGAGCATTAACCCCTTGGTCGCAATTTCAATTAAAAATCGCCTTTTGTTGCGGTATATCAAGAAGAAAAGCGAACTTATAAAAGTGAAAATGGAAGGATCCATGTCCGTTTTGTTGTGAATCGACGTCACGCATTACCTTTTTTCCCCTCTTGTACTCGTCCTTTTAGCACTTTACAATGTAGTTTGAAATATGTTTCGTAAATACGCCGAATTTATAAGTTTGTTGATGCTTCGCTCTAAGTGATTTTTTCTAGTGGAGAATACAAACGTTATTACAGATTCATAGTACCACCATACAAAAACAAAGAATTTCTTGATTACCAACGGTCAGTAATATCGTTTTGTTGTAGACTAGAGTGGCCTTGCCCCGCGTCTCAATTTCAGGGGCTATCGATTGTGTTACGTAGATTAGAGTAAAGGATATTTTTGTCAGATCCCAATAAATTATAACTTGCACCTCAACTTTTCACCACCGTAATTTGGGTAATTTAACAGATGTAATGGTAGTCCTTTCTAAGCTGGTCGCTATATTGAAATGGCGTATGGCTTTTAGTGCCGGGAGTGTCCGAGGACATGTTCGGCTCACCAGGTGCAGGTCTTTCGATTTGACACCCGTAGGTGAGCTGCGCGTCGTGATGAAGATGAAATGATGATGAAGACGACACATACACCCAGCCCCAGTGCCAGTGAAATTAACCAATGATGGTTAAAATTCCCGACCCTGCCGGGAATCGAACCCGGGACCCCTTACCATTTAGCCATTGAGCCGGACGGTCGCTATATTTACTTGTTGACATAGCCTGCTAGCATGTGTAGCCTTGACCTGTATCGTCCTCACTTCACTAACAAACCAGCAGCAAGATCCAATAACTTTCCATTCATGTTACCAAAATGTGCCCTGCTTTATGGACTATACTGCTAATAATAAGAGTTGGTGTCTGACATTTCTTAGAGGGAGGTCCGTTTACTGCCTGCCGAGGCGGGATAAAGGGAGTGGCTGTGTGGTTGCCATGGAAGCGAGGGTGGGGCGACTGCGGTTGCCATGGAGATAAAACTTCAGGGCAGCTCGTCTTGCTGGGAGTTGCCAAACCTGTCACTGTCACTGATAAGAACCTGATTGTTTGTATAAGAGTGATCGCAAATGGGACGACACCGCCTGGCCAGGTAGTCTACAACAGATCACAGCGGTCAGAATGAAGGAGGGAACAAGTGAGCCGGCAGCGAGGGGTAAGAGTATGTAGAAAGGAATGCTGGAATGTGGCAACATCGTGAAATGGCACATGCAGTGCTCCTCCCTTCAACCTTACTTGTCAGACGCCAACTTTAGTTAAGTCTAGTATAGAGACGGCAACAACCCGCCAATAGGACTACTATATCGACCTCAATTGTTAGCTTAGTAATTCAGGCCGTCAGCCAATTATTCAGATCGATACTGAAGACTTGTCATGATATGCCGTACCAGGACAATGACCTCGGTCAAAGGTCATTTATCAATATTGGAGCATAATGATTCGAAATAAATCACACTGATACGTGGCGATTTCATTTCCTATTCCTTTGTACCGTCCACAATAATTCCACTTCCAAGATAGCTGAAATTATCAACCTGTTTGAGAGGATTTTCCCTTTCTGGTAAGCAAAGGAGTCTCATTGTTTACAGACGAACCTCATGAATTCCGTTTCCTTCTTTCAAACTTATTAATTTACCGTATCTTCAAGATCTTCCTTAGTGTCCGCGTGAATCAAGGACGTTATTATTATTATTATTATTATTATTATTATTATTATTATTATTATTATTATTATTATTATTACATCGTTATGCCCTGCTCAGGAGCACGGTAGAACTTGCTTATCTGATGCGTTGGTCTTCTTTTCCTCCCAAAATTGTACGTTATTATGTCTTCCATTTTATCTACTTGTCACTTACTCATCTAATAGTGTTTATTTCTTACCCTGTTTCTAATTAACAACTGCTTAACTATTGTTTACGTCGTTCGTTTCGAACTTTATCTCATGCTGACCTCCTGAATAGTCCAAGTTATTATTTTAACTAATACACTGAGGTCAGGCGAGACAAACAGAGGATATGTTCAGCGGTGAAGGGTAAGAGAATGAATCAGAAAGACGGAGGAGACGATGTTCGGAGTGGGAATGTAAGAGGTTGTAAAGACGGAGTAGCGACGTGTAGACTATCATAGTCACAAACACGATTTGTCATCTCTCTCAGACCTACCAGTGCCATAAGGTAAGTGTATGAACGTGTGATTATATACTTGAAATACCGGGCAAGTTAGCTCCGCGGTTCAGTCACGTAGCTGTAAACTTGCATTCGGGAGGGGGTGGGTTCGAACTTTACTGTCGTCAGACCTGAAGATGGTTTTCCGTGGTTTCTAATTTTCAAATTAGGTAATTTCTGGGGACTGAATCTTAATTAAGTTAACTTCCACTTCCTTTCCAGTCCTGGATTCTTTCACATCCTTACGCTACCGGAAACCTCCCGAATGTTAGTGCGACGCTTAAACATTAAAAAATAAAAAATACAACTGAAATAACGTGGAATTATTGACTTAATGGCCAATAAGAAAAAAGCACAAAGAAATAAACGAATACTGGATTAAAGCCACGAAATTATTAATTTAATGAAGCCGATCTTTGAGCCAAATTGGCCTTCATCAGGGCATGTGAAGTTCTTCCTCCGACAGTGAGTGACCATAACCCGCGACTTCCTATGCACAGCAGATGCCGCCTACCCTCTTATGGGAGTCTGCCTCATAAAGGCTACACCAGGCTAGAGATAGATACACGAAAGATTTATTATTATTATTATTATTATTATTATTATTATTATTATTATTATTATTATTATTATTATTATTATTATTATTATTATTATTATTATTATTATTATTATTATTATTATTATTATTATTCACATGCCCTGCTGAAGGCAATGCAATTTGGGTGAAAGCTCGGCTTCATTAAATTAATAATTTAGTGGCTTTAATCCAGTATGCATTTATTTATTTACGTTAATACAATGAGCCACGAAAACCTACGTTCATTAAGAAAAAAGCATGTTTATAATGCTTTTTTTTGTGGTAGAACGTCGTACTAACACATCGAAGATTTTGGCGACGCAAGGATTGGAAAGGCAACAAAAACCGCCTTAAGGTGTGCCGACAGTGAGATTCGAGCCCACCATCTCCCGAATTCAAGTTTACAGCAACCCAACCCTAACATAATGACTAACTCGTTTGGTAGCATTTTTATTCCATGTTGGAGGGTTATTGTTGACGTATGAATGGCTCCGGTAATAAATGACATAAGGTCTCTAGAGGCTGAGATACATGGGGTGCATCGCCTCATTGTTGCTTAGACAAAAGAAGTATTGAGCTCCATCTCTCATATCACCAGATTAAAGGACCCCTGGTGTTCGGAAAAACTTTCAACACCGATCTGAATGGCTCAGATGGTTGAGGCGCTGGCCAACTTGGCAGGTTCGATCCTGGCTCAGTCCGGTGGTATTTGAAGGTGTTCAAATACGTCAGGCTCGTGTCGGTAGATTTACTGGTGCGTAAAAACTCTTGCGGGACTAAATTCCGGCAACTCGGCGTCTCCGAAAACCGTAAAAGTAGTTAGTGGTATGTAAAGCAAATAACATTTTTATTGTTATTTAAACTTTCAAAACCTACCAAGCCCTGGCGACGTAATATTATCTATAATATCTAAATGTTCTTCTTCCTGGCCTTTTTTCAACCACACGGGGTCGGCACAAATGTGGACTAAGCTCATTTTTACGGCCAGATGTCCTTCCTGACGCCAACCCATGTTCAGGGATGTATTCAATATTGAGAGCTTTTGTGGTGGCTTGTAGTGTGATGTGTTGTTCGCTAATACAGATGTTTATTAAGACGAACAAAGACACCCTGCCCCAAGTTGAAGGGATGATTCAAACAAGGTTAAATATGGCGCATCCGGGAATCGAACCTGGAACCTTCTGAACCGAAGTCCAGGACGCCGAACATTCAGCCAAGGAGCCGGACTTTATGTAGCTACGGAATTTTAAGAAATACTTAGGGGTCTATTATCCAACTAAGATATTAACTTCCGCTTCTTATTTCAATGACTCGTTTGCTACAGGTAATAGCAAATGCAAGGCAAAGTCATATCCATAAAGGCAATGGAGGCCATCGGAGAATTGTAAGTTACAGGCACTAAATGAGACAGCATTGTTAGATTTATATCGTATGGCCTTTGCCCCCATAAATTAACCTGTTATCCGCTTCTGATGCAGGGTTACTGAAACCCAAGGATATTTGTAGTGACAAAATTGGAATTGTTGCTTCTAAACTGTTTAAATTCCAATTAAATAACCAAATGTGAAATGAAGTACTATTTACTGAAGTTGCTATAGTGAAGATAACAAAGAAACCCTGAACAGCCCAGCCCCGAAGTTGCAGATGAATCTTCTGATGAGATATGAGTTCCAGTGAACCACCGCTCTGCAGACGTAAGGAATGAATTCAGATTACTACTGACCGCGAAGGCTTCAAATATATCCAAAAAAGAAAAAAAAAAGCAGTCCTAACTCCACAGGCCATAAAGGCCCTTGGAGGAGTGGAAGGGAAAGGCTTCTACCGTCCGTAACCTCGGCACTTGATGGGGTAGAGTGATTAGCTCTACGCCCGGCCGCCTTTGCCCCCAGGAATTACCCTGGTACTCATATTTAGTAATTGATATATATGAACGTGCCGTAATTGTAGCTGGAGGCTTCACATTGATTATTGCTCTTTGTACGCTTATATGAAGTGATCAAGAAACCTTCCGCACGTACAAACCATTAACCAGATCACCATTCTGTATTCCGGCTTATATTAACTCTTATTATTTATTTATTTATTTATTTATTTATTTATTTATTTATTTATTTATTTATTTATTTATTTATTTATTTATTTATTTATTTATTTATTTATTTATTTATGCCTTTTACAGTGGTGAATTTAGGGATCGAGGCCCTCTCCTTACACTTAACCACATACTAATCAAAATCTTAAATAAAATACTGAGATTCTTAAAATAGTTAAAACTACATAAATTAATAGAATTGAAAATAAATTTACTAAGTTACTAACTAAATTAATATTAAAACGAATTAATATTAAAAACTCTTAATAATGACTACCGGTAATCTAGGCGCGCACACATTCATACTTCAACCATTCAGTCAGCTGTCCTCAGCAGGTAGTCTCGGCTGGTGACCTTAAATCTTGGTAAAGAGAAGTTTCTCTGACCTGAGCTCGCGAGGAATTCCATAATATAGCACCGGTCACTACAAATTATCTATTAATTTTATTTTTGCGGTGAAATGGAATAGAAAGAAAGAATCAGGAACGTGTATTTAAATCGTGAAATGATGATAAAAAGGTGAATTTAGAAGAAATATACAGTGGCTGACTTTCAGCTAACACTCTAAACACCATCGTTAAAATGTGTAGCTGCCGACGTATATCAGGCTTCAGTCATGAGAGAGCCTGATAGTATGGGGTGATATGAACATTGTACCCGATATTGTAAATAAATCGCAGGCAGGAATTCAGTGCTCGTTGAAGTTTAAGAGTTTCTTCTCTCGTCATGTCAACTAAAACAACGTCACAATAATCAAGAATAGGGAGAACCAGTGTCTGTATTAGTTTGGCTTTTAGCTCAAATGGAAATACATCCCTCTGTCATTTAAGAAGGTGAAGCACACCAAAAATCTTTTTAAGGATTTCTTTCGTTTGATCAGACCAATCAAGTGTTTCATTCATAGTTACGCCGAGATTTTTAACCGTTTTACTGCAAGGAATAATGTGACTATTCAGTAGGATATATGCCTAAAAAGAGCTATACTCCAATTATGACATTCATTACAAAGTATATTGCTACTATAATGAACATGTTAATTAACAATAGATTTTAATTGTGTATTATAATCTACTGATGATACGTCATTTCAGGTTATGTGGATGTAGGTTCCACTGTTGGTGGACGTTATTGCACAGAATTTAGTTTTACAAAATAGATGACGCAGATACTTGACTAGTGCCAGAAATAATGCTGTTAAACCATAAACTGATGAATCACGCTAAACCATATATCACTACTCATCTGTTGTTATTTTCACGACACGTTTATCCCATTGCAACCACAACACACACTGTAAAATTACCGCAAACAGAAATGTACCTCACTGTAAACTATAATAACTCGGTAAACCAATATAAGCTAAAATATTACGTACGTACACAATTTTGTTATTTATTTATCGTATGGCGTTTAGTGCCCGGAATGTCCGAGGACATGTTTGGCTTGTCTGGTACAGGTCTTTCTATCTGACCGCCACGGGCGACCTGCGCATCTGCATGTGGGATAATGATAAAGAGGAAGGGAGAGGTTGAAACCCGTTGCCGGCACGTAGCTCACTCCTTTCCAATAACACCAGGGGTCTGCTCAAAGCTTTACGTCTCCGTCTGACGGATGAATCACCATCAACAGCGTCATATGCCCTCATTCCATATGAAGACTGCGGAGAAGTTTGGAATTGAATCCAAGCTTTTGGCACGCAATGTCATGATCATCACTGCTGATCTGCCTATCGGTAGGTCTTCGCATGAATTCTCCACGCTGTTCTGTCTTCACCCATTCTCTTTGTCTTCCAATAGCTTCTATTCACCTTTACACAGTCCACTGACTGATACCTCTTCCTTCCTCTCTTCAGTTTCCCTTGTATCTTGAATTCCAATGCTTCAGTTATTAAACAATTTCGTCGCAAGCAGTGGCCTAGCCAATTTTTCTTCCGTCTTTCAATGCATTCCAATATCCTTCTCCTTCCTTCACCCACTCTTTTTAATACTTCCTCATTCCTTACTCTTTCCTGCCAGCTGATTTTCTCCATCTTCCGCCAGATCCACATTTCAAATGCTTCTAGTCTTCTTTCTTCCTCTTTTCTCAAGGTCCTTCTTAAGGTCCCTATTTAGAGGCCCACTCAACAGTGTCTTTTGTTTCGTAAATGCTTCCTTGGCCACTGCAATTCTAGTCTTCACTTCGTCCAAGCAATAAAGATCACTTATTATGCTTCCCAAATATTTGAATTTAGACACTTGTTCGATCTCCTCCCCCGAAAGTATTATTTTAGCTGTTGAATCCTTCTTTGACCCCATGATCATTGCCTTGGTCTTTTTCCTATTAATTTTCATGCCTAACTTCTTACAGAATTGGAAAGTGTATACCACCACCTGTCCTACCCTGCCAACCAACATTCTGAAGATCAATCTTTTTACGAGCAACGAGACTCGAACCGGTTAACCACGGTGTCAGACCTCCATCAAGCACGCTAAGTTACTGTACGTAACGCCAGCGGGCGCGCGTTGTATCTTTTACAACATGTCGATATTATGAGATATGTTAACATTCTTTACGTATTACATGAACATAATGCACCAAAGGGCCAAATCAATCAATTTTATTAATATATTTTACTGCAACAAATGAATGATATATAATAAATAATATATAATAATAATAATAATAATAATAATAATAATAAATTAATTGCTGGTAGTCTAATGATACCATTACCTTCAGTTTTGTCAAGATTTTATATAACATACCAGGGATCTAAATAAATTAATATCAATATTGATAGAACGCAATATCTAATGAAGTAACAAATACAATTGCTTTACATTCCTTCAATGTCATCACTCGCAAAGCCTATTACCTTCTGCTAAATGGCGGGAAACCGTTGGGGACCATTGGGAAGGCGTTCTCTGTGGATGACAGCGACGAAGCGCCCTACTGAGTGGAGTACAGAAGCCACGTCAGGAAATCGGCAGCCTCGGAGGGGTTGCTTCAGCTCCGGAAACAGGTACAAATCACAAGTATGGCCGACTTACGCGCAAATACACAGTCTCATTCCCACCGGCACGTAACGCCTTGATCCATCGTGCAACTGTCCTATACGGTAATGCATTCTCGCCACAGGCTCCACGAAACGCTCAATAACATTCTGATGCATTTTTGCCATGGGCAACCTCGATGTTAATCCAAAACGCTAATTACCTTTTGAATACATGCTTTAGAGTGGTGAAATCGACACTCATCACTTCAACGCCACACAGCAACATCCCCCAGGGGCTCTGAAATTTGGAGCGTGGGTTGGCGACCACGGGGCCCTTAGCTGAGTCCTGGCATTGTTTCCACTTACTTGTGCCAAGCTCCTCACTTTCATCTATCCTATCCGACCTCTCTTGGTCAACTCTTGTTCTTTTCAGACCCCGACGGTATTACGTATGGAAGCCTAGGGAGTCTTTCATTTTCGCGCCCTTCGTGGCCCTTGTCTTCCTTTGGCCGATACCTTCATTTTTCGGGCCCTTTCCATTTTTCTCTCTGATTAGTGTTATATAGAGGATGGTTGCCCAGTTGTACTTCCTCTTAAAACAATAATCACCACCACGATCACCACACAGCTACAACACTCTCAACTGGATGCCCGTCAAATGCACACTATACAGCGCCACCTGACCGCTCTCATATCCTGTTTGCGAATGCCCGATCTACTGCGAGTGTTTGGACTATGTTGCAACTGCTTTATTTAAACCCCTCTTTTTTTACAATTGGCTTTACGTAGCACCGACACAGATAGGTCTTCCGATGGGATTCGAAAGCCTAGGAGTGGGAAGGAAGCGGCCGTGGCCTTAATTAAGGTACAGCCCCAGCATTTGCCTGGAACCACGAAAACCATCTTCAGGGCTGCCGACAGTGGGACTCGAACCCACTATCTCCCGGATGCAAACTCACAGCTGCGCGCCCTTGACCGCATGGCCAACTCGTCCGGTACAGCCCTCTTAATATTAAGTACCAGAACACGAAAATCATAACTGATAGCTTTGTTATCACTCTCTACACTGTTCACGCAGAATTTGATTTTGTGTGTGTTGTTTACACACATGTCTTTTGCACGTGTCACATTTTATTGACGTGGAAGAGTTCGTCCACGCAGGAAATATGTACCACGTCTTTTCAGTGGAAGACCTGCTACTTCTTCTTCAGGATCACGTTCGAGTTAGGCCAATTCTTATGTTCTTCAGATATATTCTTCTGCACTGTTTTGTATCTGGATTGTTCTGTCTCGCCGTTATGGTCACTATTTTCAACTGTTTCTTCTCCTAAATCGTCACCACTTTCATCAAACTCTGGCAGACCACTCCCTGAAGATTCTTCCAGGAGTTGAAAGACTTCTGGTGATGGTAAGTATCTCGACTTTAAACGGAAAAACACAGCAGAATGATCAAATTAGTTATATTTCCTCTATGACCCATACTAATTCATGAGCGTATGAGAATTTTCACGAATCATACATTTTACGAGCCAGCCACATGCGCAGTGATTATTACTATGAATATCCACTGTCTATTGAATACGATCATCAGACAGATCAACCATGGATAACACATTTTAATGCTATTTGTTCCGGGCGTCGGCCTATAGAGATATTTTGCCCCTACTTGCACCATATGACACGAACCTGCGTGTAATTGGAATTGCGGAAGTGTAGAGTGCTGAATGTGAGGAAAGGAACGTTAAGGACGACACAAACACCCAGTCCCCAGGCCAGCCGAGAATCGAAGCCGGGGTCGCCGGGTGACAGGCGGACGCGTTGCCCCCTACTCCGCCAGGCCGGACTGGATAACACTTACTCAATAATGCAATAATGACCATTTTATTGTCTGTCCTGCAATTTTATAAATACTGACGCGAACAGAAATGACCGGTCGCGCGTTGTACACTCTAAAACAGCGTCACCCATTCTGTTCAAATAGCTAGCACAACGAAAGAAAATCCATTAGCTATAAACCAACCATACACTACAATAAAGGAATAGCTAATAAAGGAAGAGGCAGGTATCACTGACTTCAGATCCATTGTTGTTGAAATGTGAAACGAAATTTAAAGTGCCTGTTGTACACGCATGCAGAGAAATGGTGTCCCGGCACACTGCCCCACTCCAGTACTGAAAAGGAAAGGAAGAAGTGAACGGGTAGTGTTTAAGGCCACTCCAATACCGTAAAGGAGGGGAAGGGAGTGAAGCGGTAGTACTGAAGGCACAGTGCGTGTATTGCTGTACATCCACCGCTGTGCCCATTTCAATCACAACAGTCTTGTAGCGTGCTGTCTACCTGCAGCAATGCGTTAAGTGAGGAGGTGGGGTGACGCCAATCTTCTTTTTATATCGGGGCACCATTTCTGTGCATGAGTGTAATGTTTTCAACAGTGCGTCCGCCGGAGGGATAGTCTTCACGCCCTAACGGTTATGGCGACCACGCGGGCTGAGTACACAATAAAATAGATGCCTAGACAACTCCGCAATGCGACGTAGTCGGACTAAGTTCTACGGGCAGCTTTCAGGAGTGGATGACAATAGGCTTACCAAGAAGAATGTCTCACTGATTAAAAGCTATAAGACTTTGGCTCAACGAACTCGAAAAAAAAAAACTTTGATTCCTCTGGGACTTCTGACTTTAATATCCTAGAACGCTCTAAATAATGCGATATTGTTAATTCCTGCCTGCTGCCCCCCCCCCCCCCCGCACGCAAAAGTTGTAAGTCGAGGAAACCACTTTCACATGAGATACAGAAAAAAATATTAACCGGGATCAAGATGGGAACGAAAGCGAATCTCCAAAATAGAACTAGTCATAAGCACTCCCTAGTGGGCTCAAGTCAATAATGAAAATAATTAATGGTTTCCCATTTTCACACCAGGCACATGTGGGGCTGTACCTTAATAAAGGCCTCGGCCACTTCGTTCCCACTCCTAGCGTTTTCCTATCCTAATCATAAAGCTTATCTGCGTCAGTGTGACGTAAAGCAAATTGTAAAAAAAATATTTTAAAGTTGAGGCATACAGGTCAGGATTAGATTCTACTCAAGTTTACTATTACTGGCTACTAATTCTTATAAGCGAGAAATATTTATTTTCAAGCCCGGGAGTGTATTGGCAGATAAGGTGCATGATTAATTGTGTACAGCAAAGCAAGCACAGATGACTGACAAACGGTCTTGTTAATGTTGTCGAATTAATTAGGCTACAATGAATTGATCTTGTAATACGTTGAAACCATTGCCTGTTACGCAAGAAGAATTCTCTCCCAGACCGTTTCCTATTTCCCCATTAGCAGTAACGCCGTAGAAGGATATCTCTTCTTCTTCACCGGGCGAGTTGGCCGTGCGCGTAGAGGCGCGCGGCTGTGAGCTTGCATCCGGGAGATAGTAGGTTCGAATCCCACTATCGGCAGCCCTGAAGATGGTTTTCCGTGGTTTCCCATTTTCACACCAGGCAAATGCTGGGGCTGTACCTTAATTAAGGCCACGGCCGCTTCCTTCCCACTCCCAGCCCTTCCCTGTCCCATCGTCGCCATAAGACCTATCTGTGTCGGTGCGACGTAAAGCAACTAGCAAAAAGGATATCTCTTCAGAAATAAGAATGAGAGCTACTTCTTTTAAATCATCCCTCAGCAACAGTTAAAATATCCACTTTGCCAATTGTTCTTATAACTCTATATTTCCTTTGCCTTTTCTTTCCTTTAAACTCGGAAACAAACAAACTTGGCAGCAATGAAGTTTATCTGCAAAGCTAAGGAAATTCGCCAGTAACATAGCAAAACTTAAATAGCAGAGGAAAAGAACAAAGAGGAGCAGGAAGCGTCTTACATTGTGAAAACAAAATAAAGGAATTGTTGCGCGATAGTCCGTCTTGCTCGGCAAGAGGAGGACAGTTAGGAGCCGCTATCAGCAGAGCGAGTCAAATAGCAGCTGACAGAAGGCTCCTCATTCAAGTGGACTTGCTACAACTGCAGCGCGGCCATTTAGAAAGTAATTTTGACGGCAAAGTGAAGTTAGTTTGTCATTTCATCTCCGAGTGTTGCCCGGAGCTCAACGAGCGAGACACAATCATGCGAGTTGCCTCGTGTCAATTCGCTCTTCTGGTGCAAAGATAGAAAGCATAGATTCATAACGAAAAACCCCTGAAAGTTATTCATTTAGCAATTAGAGAAGTATGGAAATGTTCTTTTTTCTAATGGTCACACTAACATGTCGAAAGTTTTCGGCTGCACATGGATAGGAAAGTGCTGGGAAGGGACGAGCATGGCATTAATTAAGGCGCCGACCAAGCGTTTTCTAGAATGTTTTCAGGGCTGCCGAAAACGGGGTTCAAACTCATCATCTCCAGAATTCAATTTTACAGTTATATGACTCAAATCGCACAACCAACTCGCTCCCAGACTGATTGCGAAAGAAAAGGCAAAACTTTCTATAATAAAAGTTTGATTTGTTTAGCAAGCAGAGAATTTTGTGGTGAAGGTTAGTTAATTCGCAGAAGATTGCAGACTGATGTAAAAAAATCATAACAAACTAAAATAAACATTTATTTATTTATTTATTTATTTATTTATTTATTTATTTATTTATTTATTTATTTATTTATTTATTTATTTATTTATTTATTTATTTATTTATTTATTTATTTATTGCTGGCAATGCAGTGGTTAACCTGTCCGATTCCATGACTGAATGGTTAGCGTTGAGGCCTTCAGTTCAGAGGATTCCAGATTCGATTCCCAGCCGGGTTGGGGATTTTAATCGTGTCTGATTAATTCTTCTGGGTCTTTGTGTTTGTCCCAACACTTTCCTCTCCATGTTCAGACAACACACTACTCTACCAATAACCACAGAAATACGCTATAGTGATTACATCCCACCATATGGGATTGGCGTGAGGAAGGCATCCAGCCACAAAACAGGGCCAAATCCACATGTGCGACGCAGTTCACGCCCGCGACCCCACAGATGTGGGGAAAGCGGTAGTAGAATGAGACGATGAAGAATGCAGTTGTTCCCATAACTACGAGTTCAATTCCAGAAAAGTCAATGATTCTTTTAAGGCTAGAAAATCTACAGCATGCCAAGTCCATCTCCACGTGAAAATGAATCCCGGTGAATATACTAGCAGTTCGTTTCTTTCAAATCTCTCACATTATTCCCTAATCAACTTACATAAAGTTCTGGTTTCACTATTAGGAGCGCTGGATATGTTAATCAGTCTGGCCGCATTGAGCTAGTCTCAAAGGGGCACCCATCTCAGCAACTCTGTTATAAATCCCCTGTTCGACAACGTATGTTAGAATTTTTATCAGAGGCGCGCGGCTGTGAGCTTGCATCCGGGAGACCGTGGGTTCGAGCCCCACTGTCGGCAGCCCTGAAGATGGTTTTCCGTGGTTTCCCATTTTCACACCAGGCAAATGCTGGGGCTGTACCTTAATTAAGGCCACGGCCGCTTCCTTCCAACTCCTAGGCCTTTCCTATCCCATCGTCGCCATAAGACCTATCTGTGTCGGTGCGACGTAAAGCAAATAGCAAAAAAAAAAAAGAATTTTTATCCCTCAGATGACTTTTGCTTGAGATTTTCCCTAATAGCCATATGATACTGGATTCTGCCGCAAGGAATACAGATGTCATTTTGTATATCGATGACCTCATGAATAGTAAAGGGGGAAGTTGATTCTGTTAGTCTTCGTCCGAACCACTACGATAGTTGAGCGACTGCCCAAGAGAGGGCACCACATGAGGAAATCAAGCGCACTACATTAAAATCTACAATTTCTAGACTTTATTTGAAAGGCTGATATATTTGTTTTCATATTATTTGGAGCTCAGTTTGTTTCTTTAGGAAACACAGCCAAATTCGAAACCAGCATTCAAAATTAAATTAAATACTTGGAAAGCAAGTAATAGAACTTGTAATACTTGTTTGTACGTCCGTCATCTTAAAACACATAAGACACTTGGCAATTGTGAAAAAATTGGCACGATAAGCACTAGTAAACAACGCAATATATATAGGCTACACGAATGTAACTAAGCTACAGTACTTCAATTGAAATATCTATATTGCGTTTACATTTTTAAAGCGTTACTATACTCACTGAAAGGCATGAACAGTCTATAATGATAATGTATGTATGTATGTACTATAATCACAATATAGTTCGAAGAAACTGGACCACGCGGCGTGCTTTCTGGAATGCAGACATTGACGACTTCCGTGACATCACTGGATGTCACATTTGATACTGAATCCGTCCTGGGTCAACCCAATTCCTAGGTAGCATCTGTGAACAAATTGAACAAACTGTCTTTTGGAACTTGGTGTTCATTATTGCGAGTTTGAAGATGTGTTTCTCGTTTTATCACCCTTGTTGTAGTTCGATTTAGAATTCAATAAATACCGGTTCAGTTGGTTTTTGTGGTTGATTGAATAGTTGAGGTTTGCAACCAAACCGTAATTTAGGTTTAATTTCTGACACACATTTTGTACAAAGAATAAAATGGCTAACCGAACTCACAGCCTCCAGATTCCGCTTCGATTGTTATTTCTGTTCGTTCAGCCGGAACATTATCTACAGATCTAACACTACTGAACGCACTGTGGACAATTCGAATATCAAATTTAAATAGTCAATGTAATACACGATTATTATGTTTTAAAAACATATTAATTTTCATACCAATTTAGTGGGCGGTGGATTTTGAAATCAGAAAATACGGTGATTGTATCTGAAGGACTTAAATAGTGAGAAGATTTCTTGAACGCTTACACCATGAGTCCATTCTGATCATCGAAGAGATATTACTCATCCCACTTGAAAGCCGTATTGTGTGGCCCTTCTTGTGAGAACAATGGTGGGCCCAGTCTTATCAGCGGACACGCTGTATTTACACTATATAAGCCTGGTATTCTCTGAATGGTTAATTAACTACTGGCATGCCGGGTCAATACGAGCGTCCGCCACAGCGGGGAAGAAGACCTCCTCAACACGTCATGCAATAATCTGTTTGTTGTTGTCATTTCAAATCAGATAAAAATCCGCTTTACAAAATACACACTACTGTATTGTGTCCAGGAGATACTCAGGACATTACGTAACAATAATATTAGTGAGTACACTGACAAGAGGAGGTCAAAATAATATGGGGTCGCCAATTTCGTTCAAATCTCGGTGAGGTGGGTTGATCTACATCAAAAATAAATGGATTCTTCTCCGATTATTTGTGTGATTGAAACGTATTTAACGATAAAATGGTCCTTTCCGTTTAATAGCCTGAACACCGGTCGGTAGTTTGCGTGTGCATACCTGTGGCACCGCTGATCTAGTGGTCAGCATCTATAACTTCCACCCAGGCATTAAGAAATGCGCAGATTAAAATGAAGCTGTAACATCCACTCGTTTATTATGGAATTCCAACATATTTCTGAACTCCTCAGCTGTAAGAAATGTGGGAACCTCCTAAAATCTCCCTTCTAACCACACTCCTGATTACAACCAGTCCAGTTCCTCAGTTCGATTTTTATCATGTGCATCTACCTTTTCCGGATCTACGCTAAGCCAAACTGGCTCCGTTCATCCCGAAAATATTAAATATGAATTTTCATATAATTAAGTGGAAGATATAATCAATTACTGCCAAATGCTAAATCCTTATCTTCCCTTTGCTATATCCAGAACCAATGCCTATCATACGGGGCACCGTACTGGAAGCCCTATCTAATACTATTAGTAGTCATATCGCTATTCTTGAGGAAACGCACAGCAAAGTGATCCCAGTTATGAACAATTATGACGTCTTAACTATTCACAATAATCAAACGAGAAGACCATCCCAGCGTCTATCATCATTTTCTCACTCATTCTAACCTTCAAACCAAGAGATCAAACCCAGACATCACCACCACCTACTGGCATGCCGGGTCAATACGAGCGTACAAACTCTACAAAAGCTTATATCACCATAAGTACAATTACCCAAACAGGCCCCCAAACCCCATCCTCTACAGCCGCAGCCGCGGCTCAGACCAATCAGACCTAGATCTATCTGAAAGCAACTGGAATCTCGAACTACCACACCAACCATAAAAGTGTAAGCCAAATAACACACCATGAAATAACATACAGAAGGATTAATACCGACGCACCTGCAGGCTCCTGAGCAACCAACAAAACTCCCAAGAACACACCAGCGCCTTAGGAACCAAAACATTAACTACACCACCTCACTCATAACACAGTGCCTTGAAGGCCTCAACATAAATTATTCTGAGACATCATAAATTGTGGCAGTGTCCACTATTGCATCATCATCATTTACCACAAAATTCTGATGTCAATACAAGCTTTCAATAATTCCATCAATTTCAGTTTGTTGTAATAAATTACGGAGGTCACATTGTTTAATTCTATCAAGTGCCAATTTTGTGTTATCCCAATTCTATATTATGAGACATAAATTCTGAAGTCAGCTAAGACTTTACGCCACGAACATTTTCCTTGTAAGTCAATGCTACACCTAGCATGACATTTGCAACAGGGCGATGTGAGAGGTAACTGTTTGTGTGCTACATACAGGAAGTATCAGCCAGTCTCTATTTGTGAGCAGGGAGTGACGACAGCACACGCGAACTCTGGATTAATGGTGTCTCATGTGTGTGTGTGTTTCCTTCACGCCCGAGAACTTAAAGCTGAGACAGCTCTTCAAAAGTAGGACAAGGCTAACTCGTCTTTAAGATTACTTCCTTCCACAAAGGGAAGTAGCTCACCTATCTCTCAGGCAATTCCAAACTCCATTCTCCTCCGGCGTTAACTCCTTTATTTCTAGAAAGAATCTTTAAAACTCTACTCTCTCTGATTGTTTTTCTTCTCTTATAATTGAATCATTTTCATGTCCCACGCGCATTTCGAACCTCTGACTCTGTAATATTACTAACTCCTCTAGCACATTCGAAGACAGGTGGACTGTAATTCTCTTATCTGGAACACTTCTGCAACTTTTCATTGATTTATGGCGAATCAGTTGATCGACTTTCGTACGCTCAGATGGGGGTTCCGGGCTGAGTGACTCAGACGTCAGAGCGCTGGCTTCCTGAGGTCAAATTATCGGGTTCGATTCAGCCTCAGTTCGGTGGTATTTGAGGAAGCTCAAATGTGTCAGCCTCTTGTCGGTAGAATTACTTGCACATAAAAGAACTCCTGCGGGACCGAAGTTCCCTAAAATTAGAGAAGTAGTCAATGGGACCTAAACTCAGTAAGAGTAAGTAATTATTTACGACATTAATCCTGTCAATTTCGAAGTGTCAAAAGTTACGATACAGAGAATATGATAGTGAGTTTATAGACAAAAGCACATTAAGTCAAAAAACTTACATGCGAGAAAAAATATATTTGAAATATTTTACAGCCTTTACAACAGTGTCTCCCTCCATAAAAAAAAACGCTTCTCTTTAAAATTATGCAATGCGTTTGTTAGAGTATCTAGAATAGCGCATGTAGCTGAAAAAGTTTTTCCTAACCGACCAAGTTTAACAAACAGTTTTATCAATCCACGTCGCTGATATAATGAATATCCTTATCTCCCATGAGTAGTTTAATCCAAAAAAACATAACTTGACATTATTATTATTATTATTACTGAAGTTCCACGTCCGTACGCGGACGTTGTCAATCACGTTGGCTACGTCATCTGAAGAGAAACCGAACCACTGACTTAAGTTTCCCAGCCACGAGGTCGTTCTTCTGCCCAGACCGCGTCTTCCACATACCATTCCCTGCAGGATGAGATGGAGTAAACCATAATTCTCAGGGTGTGTCATCACATCACCGAAGTAAGCGAGTTTCTGGGTCTTGACGGTGTAATCTCACTTACAATTAGTGCATTTTACCTCCTATTGTGACTTAGACTACAAATAAATCTGGTCAAACACATTCAGTCTACCTTAGTGAAATTTATCTCTTAAGACTTAGCAAGAAAGTGAAAATTAGACATTTAAGTAATTGGCCATCTAGACTTGAAAATACAGCGAGAACAACCGCGTACACTAGTGTTAAAATATCAAAAACTCAAAATTGCTGGCTTAATATGTTTTGCAAGTTACCGCACGTTATGTGGGATTGCTGTATAACAAAGCAGATGGTCCTTATTTGTTTCTACGTCTCTTACGATGAAATTGTTTTTATTTTTATTTTTTTGCTTTACGTCGCACCGACAAAGATAGCTCTTATGGCGACGATGGGATATGAAATGCCTAGGAGTGGGAAGGAAGCGGCCGTGATCTTTATTAAAGAACAGGTGTGAAAATAGGAAACCACGGAAAACCATCTTCAGGGCTGCCGACAGTGGGGTTCGAATCCACTGTCTCCAGAATGCTACTCGACAGCTGCGAGCCCTTAACCGCACGGCCAACTCTCCCGGTAATGAAAGTGTTAAAAAAATATTTCTTGTCTCTTATATCTCGCTAGTTCATTAATGAATGAACTAAACATCATTGCCCAAATAAATGGACTTATTATTATTATTATTATTATTATTATTATTATTATTATTATTATTATTATTATTATTATTATTACTAGTGCATCTGAGTGTTATGGAAGGTGTTGCTCATAGTATCAGTCGTGCTGCAATAGCACTTTCTGACCCAGTGAGGAAAGCAATGGCAAACTACCTCACTCCTCGTCTTGCCTAGTATGCCTCATTTTGGTGCTGCCATTGGTTTTTGCGGTTTCCTTATAACCGCATAACCTTTGGTGGTGCTATTTGAGGATCCAACCAGCCTCTGGGCTGATGACCTAACAGACAGGTAATATCTACTGCTCATGAAAGTTTTAAAGAGGGGGGAATAAAAGAGAAGTAGTCTTTACAGAACTTGGAGTGAAAGTGAAATAGAAGTCGAAAAACCATGTTCTTATTAGTACATAATTATAGTGTATGGCCATAATTTTCCATTATAGTACTTCTATATAATAAAGGCATATATTTTTATGGATTTAACCTTACAGTACAGGATTAAAGAAACGCAAGATATTCTTTCCTAAAAGCTTTCGTAAACATAACATCGCAGCGTATGAAACTAATATAGATATTTTCTCGTCCCTATAATATCGTCCTTGTTCTGCCAAAACAGCGAATGTTACAATGCTCTTCCTATCCATTATTTCCCTTAAGACTGGTCACGCCTTCCAGCTATATATTGATATGCCGTCCATCAGTTCATCAGTTCACCGTTGAGTTCATTTTCTTATGCGCGTGTGTAAAGGAATATGAACCTTAAATACATCACACTCTAGGAGTGGGTAAATGTCATGCAAAGATACATTCCTTTAGTATGCTACAGTAAGGTTCATTTTCCTTTACACACGCACATAGGAAAATGAACAGAAATTGTTCTGATGGACCGAATATCAATATGTGGCTGGAAGGCGTGACCAGTCTTAAGGGAAATAATGGATAGGAAGAGCATTGTAACATTCGCAGTTTTGGCAGAACAGGAACGATATGTTGATAGTGTTTTGTTGTTGTTGTTTTGGTGTTGTTGTCGTTGTTGTTGTTGTTGTTGTTGATGATGATGTTGTTGTTGTTGTTATTGTTGTTGTTGTTGTTGTTGTTGTTGTTGTTGTTGTTGTTGTTGTTGTTGTTGTTGTTGTTGTTGTTGTTGTTGTTGTTGTTTGGGTCATCAGTCCATAAAATGAACCCCAGAGCTGTGTGGCTCTCCAGATTTCACTTCTCAGAAATCGGGCATCATCCACATATCTTTATAATAATATTAATAACTGAATGCCATTAAGGACTAGTTCGACTTTATGAAATGAAATAAAATCAGTGAAATTAATTGTGTATGGTATACTCGTATGAAATTGCAGTAGACAGACAAATATTGGAAGCGACAAGTTTTGAGAATGATTTATCAGGAATAATATAACGATTGTCCTTCATCTTATTATCTGAACAAGATGAAACTACGAGTTTTATTCGATAAGACTATTTATTGAATGAAATGCTTAATGAACAGTATTAACAAAATTAAAATAACATAGGTACCATAATGTTTGTAGTATTTTATTTCACGCCAATGTGGTAACGTCGCTTGTGCAGATTTCTTTATAATTGCCCCCATATTTGATTCATTCACTGCCTTGCAAATACTATATCGTCGTTGCCAGGACAAAACCTCCTAATGTGATAATATCTTTGGAGATATACTGACCTGCAGCACGTACATTATGAAGAGTGAGAATGCCTTGACAATATTCACACAATATTGCACTTTAGATGACAGACCTTACCGGCCAAAGTTCTAAGCTAAAATATTTCACATAGAAGGTTTTGTCCCGGCAGCGACGATATGTTAGTTACAAGTTGGAAAGAATTTCGAATCACCTCCGATAATAATTTCCAAACATACCCAACAGATGCGATAATCTATTTTCGATCATATTTCAGTGATAATCGAACATAATTGTTTGAAATTAGCACGAAATGTAAATTAAATGCATTGCGGATGAGTTAAATAGTCAGAATATTATTCACACCATGGAACAACTGTATTCTTCTTCTTCAAAGTGCCTTTTGTTTCAGGTCCCCCTGAAGTTGGCGATTACGGGAGGCGAATGCTGTGCGATCTCTCGCTAGATGTGAACGTTTCTCAAAACACTGCAAATTCTAGTTAATTCTTTGATGTTTCCAAGCCACGATGTTCGCCTTCTCCCGATACCTCATTGACCCTGTATTTTGCCTTGTAAAATCCGTTGAAAGATCAGGTAACAGTCATTTCTGAAGATGTGGACAAGATGAGAAATCTTAAGGCACCTTATTGTTAGAATTAGTTTCCGACTTACTCTTGCCCTTCTGAGTATTTCTTGGTTCATTAGTCGAGCAACCCACGAAATCCTGAGTATCCTCCACATTTCAAAGACTTCCAAGCGTTTCAATTATATGTTCTTGAGGATCCATGTTTCCACACCACATAGCAAGACCGACCACTTGACCAACTGTTATTTATGCTATATTTCTTTAGTACTTCAAAACAATATTATAATTCACTTTTTCAATTAATTCCTTTAATTTCCGTTTTAATACTTCAGCTAAATCCGGAGGAGGCTGGGCAATTCCGCAGCATATTATAGCAACTTCCGTTGTAGTCTATGACCTCATTTCCAATATTACTAGTCGAAAGTAGTAATAAATATGGCATAAGTACTGACGATAAAGTAGCCTGTCTCCCATACGTAGTAAAAATAAGTACTGAAGTTTCTCAATTTTCTCACCAAAGGGACCCTCTGCACAATTTACAACCTTTTCAATCAGACAACAAGATGTTCAGAGGATGTAATAAGCCGATCAGACCTTCTCCTGGGATATTTCAGTAACTGCTGACTTACCTAACCTAACCTAACCTAACCTAACCTAACCTAACCTAACCTAACCTAACCTAACCTAACCTAACCTCCCCTACAAATATAGTGATGTTAGCCCCGTGGTGTAGCCTTCGCGTGCCTGTCTCTTACCCGAAATTTCCGACCAGGCCAAGGTTTTAATCCTTGAGTGAGTGCTGGAACCTGAGATGCACGAATCCACAAAAACTGAGGAGCTTACTGGTACGAGGGATAATGGACCCGGTCAGGAAACCAAAGAAATACTGTTGAGGATATCGTCACGTTAACTACGTGGATCTCCAGTATCTGCAGGTGATCTGGCAGGGCAACAGTTGTCAAGATGCCGGCAATCCTACAATGGGTTATTTGCGCCACGCTATTTTTGTTAAATATAATAAAAAGTGAATATCAGAGTTTCCAGTGATGTTCAATACACATGCTAATTACCACATTCGTTCGCAGGCATCAACAGTGCGAGTTCCAAGAGTGTTAACGTGCTCTTACTGAACCGTAAACACAGTCAACAGTTTGAACCAACAGCCCACCCGTCCATTGAATAGCAACAATAATTGGTCCCGTTGCGAGTAACACGACCAGGATTCTCCACTAATGAACCATTTGATTTGCATTGTGAAACGGTACTTAATCTGACGTGAAATGATTATGATCATTGATGGTGAGTAATGCGTAATGGAGTCTACCTGCAGGCGGTTTGATCGCATTAACGGACAACTTCACCAGCTTCCTGTGCGGTTCTATGAAACAGTGGGCTAAACTGCCCTGCAGTTGCTATCCGGAGCGGTGTTTACCTACCTTCAACTTCGCTTTCCGGTGTTCAGCTACAGCCAGGTACCTCTCCAAGTCTCTCTAATTCTTCTCCATTCATCGTGCATCATCCATTATACAGATGCCAAGTTACAAATTATATATAAACAAAACTGCAGAAGTCCAAAAGAAATTCTTATGGTTTATTTATTACAAGAAGCACAGTCAGTCAGCATATAGGTTGAGAATTTCATATAGTCACCTATTAGAAGAATTTAGCGACACTACTTCAAACACTCGCCGAGAATTATATCAATAACTGTTTCTTCACAAGATTATACATAACTTCATATGATAGTGAGGATCTGCTAGTCAAAATTCATTTCAACGGAAACAAATCAAACGTGCGTAGCCGGACATACTTCTACAATCCTTTATCCAACACATATTTTTAAAAAATCCTCATAAGTAAGGATGTATACTGTGTTTAATGATTTGTTCGAAAACCATGGCTCAATGTCTCTACCGGACTTCAAAAATGTCTACTGAATTTATACAGCGAATAAACTTAAACTACCTTCACAAAAATCAATTTTATAAGAAAGGAAATGAAATTGATTATTTGTCAATAACCAAATGGAATTCAGTTTTCTGTAAATAAATATTCAGCTATTTCTCACTCATAGAATCAGTATTCATCAACTGAAACGTAGATAAAACCTAATCCTGATCTGTATACGGTATATCAAATTGTTTAAAACGTATTGTTATATTTGTCATATTTTTATAATTCTTTTCTAATTTGTGTCAGCTATTATAATATATGTTGTAATGTCTATTGTACTGTAATTGGTGTGCAACTCTGTTACAGGCATGTTCCATAAAAATTGATCATGTTCCAAGAGAACAAGTTAGATTAGTGATTTCCCCATCCTTTCAATTCTAATGATACAGTAGTTAATTTATTGCAGTATTCTGCCATTCATCCTCTTAAAATTAAAAGCAAACCCCTAGTGGACCTTGACCTACCAAGCGACCACTGCTCAGCCCGAAGGCCTATAGATTACGAGGCGACGCATGATCAATCCGATGAATCCTCTCGGCCGTTATTCTTGGTACATAGAACCAACCCTCAGGTCTGAGTAAAAATCCCTGACATGGCCGGGATCTCATTCATCCATTTAGTTTACTTTCCTCCATCTTATCAATTATTTTCTAATTTGCGTCAGCTGTTATAATATCGTCGCTTCACCGGTAAAAGGTTGTAATCCACAAAGCTCTTCCTATCGATTATTCTCCTTAAGACTGGTCACGCCTCCCAGCCATATATGGATATGCAGCCCATCAGAACAATGTCCGTTGTGTTCGTTTCCCTATGCAGACGAGTAACCGAAAATGAACCTAACATGCATTATACAATAGAAGTGCGTAAATACGTAATGCAAGCATACGTTCGTATAGTACGGTACAGTAAGGTTAATTTTCCTTTACACATGGGCATAGGAAAATGAACACAACAAAATATGTTCTGATGGACTGCATATCCATACGGGGCTGGGAGGCGTGACCAGTCTTAAGGAGAATAATCGATAGGAAGAGCTTTGTGGATTACAACCTTTTACCGGTGAAGCGACGATATATATCGTAACGTCTTAACTTCTTAACTGCTCAGCGGGATTCTTTAAGAACGAAGTGGTGTCTCAGATGAAATTGTTTTCACATCGCTCTGTCTCCAGATAGTTTTGCTATACGGGAGTGAAAGCTGAGTGGAATCAGGATATCGTATTCATACACTCTAGTGACGGGTGGGAACAATAGCAGTAACACACACTCAATGAGTAGATTAAGGGTAAATCTGGAAGTAATCTGAAGCTATACCTACAAACCGGCTTCGGTTGAGAAGTCATGTGAAGATATAGGAGAGTAGGCTACCTAGGAGAAGAATGGATTTGACCTTAGAGGGCAAGAGAAGTAAAAGAAGACAAAGCTGATGGTGTGGAAAGAAACGGGGTTACGAAGCAAGTTTCAAATATAGGCTTATGAAGATGTTTAGCTGGTTCACAGACGCTCGCAGACGGAAGATTGAAAGGCATAATAATTATAACGAAGATGTATGACCATGATGTATGTATCACTCAGCTTTTCCGTAGGTGGGTTGAATGACTCTGAAGGTACAGTGCTGGATTTCTGAGTCCATAGTTAGCACTACGATACCACCTCCATCCGTGAAATTTGAATGCGCTCCAGTACGCCATTGTAATACTTTCGGGACAAAATTTCGGCACCTCGAAGTCATCGAATACCACAAATGTAATAATAGAGACATAAGTATAATAATATAAATTAACGTTTCGAACTTGTCGTTTTAGGCAAGTGTTGATATCAAGATCATACCTCGAAGATCTTCAGTATTGTGTGGTATTTGAATAACAGAGAGAGAAAGTTTCGTTTCAAAACATCTACATGTACTGACTTGAATTTAAACCGTGGCCGTGTTGGTGATGAGCCAGCTACTGTGTCACTAAACTATCAATCCCTTCCAATATTTTCACCATTATTACTTTTTGTATGTTTTCATTTACCACCCCATCTTTCTTTCTCTCCTTTAACTAAGTTATTAGGACATTGCTGCTTAATGTATTCGAATTTTACTACTACCTCTACTACTACTAAAATGTTTTCATTCCTCCCCTGAAGGGGGAGGCGGGCCTCATAGACGGTAACGCCATCTCTCAGGCCGGGAGATTTCTTACAGTGAAGAAGATGCTCGGAGAAAATGAGGTTGGTTAGCGGCCGTGGCCTGTACTAGGAATTGTCCCGGCATTCGCCTTAGTGCAGGAGAATGGAAAGCCACGGAAAACCATTCTCAGGACAGCCGACGGCTGGGGCCAGCCCTGTTCCGTCTCCCGAATGCAGAGACGTAGAGTCACGGTAGAGCCGTGGCCACCCCTCCTCTGCTCGGTTGGCCGGTCACAGTGCAGAATTGTTTTACCACGGACCAGCCGTGATTACTTTTATTATTATTATTATTATTATTATTATTATTATTATTATTATTATTATTATTATTATTATTATTATTATTATTATTATTGTCCGACTCGTTAGTTGAATGGTCCGCGTACTGGCCTTCGGTTCAGAGGGTGCCGGGTTCGATTCCCGGCCGGGTCGGGGATTTTAACCTTCATTGGTTAATTACAATGGCCCGGGAGCTGGGTGTTTGTGCTGTCTCCAACATCCCTGCAACTCACACAACACTATCCTCCACCACAATAACACGCAGTTACCTACACATGGCAGATACCGCCCACCCTCATCGGAGGGTCTGCCTTACAAGGACTAGAAATAGCCACACGAAAACAAAAATTATTATTATTATTATTATTATTATTATTATTATTATTATTATTATTATTATTATTATTATTATTATTATTATTATTATTCACCTACAGCACATATCGATGTCCCACATGTATCAACTGACATTTCACCGTACCTAACCCTTAGCTTCGTGAAGGGAGGATTAACAGCAAGCGCTCTCAACATCGTTCTTCGGCTCTTCACAGTCCCTTTGATCGTCAATACGATATGCATCACCTCCCAACTGCTATTAGCTGTAAATTGCAGAGAGATTCACAAGTGGAATGGAGGACTTTTTTATCACTTAACACTACGAAAATGCAACCCGTGTTTTTCGATCTCATAGAGAAACTATGGCATACGTTAAAATGTCCTGAATTAGAACCTGATATGATCGTCATGATAATAACGTAATGCATAGCCTGTTTCCAGTCATTCGACCGGGTCAGGGATGGAATTAATGAAGGTCCCATCTAGCGGCGACGATAGGAATTGTGCCGGCTGACGAAGTCTGTCGTCCTCCACTGGGGCAATGATTAATGACTGACAGATGAAATGAAATTGTATTGGAGAATGTTTCTGGAATGAGTGATGATAGTGAATATCGGAATACCCGGAAAACATTTTATTCCGCCTCCGCTTTGTCCAGCACAAATAGCACATGGAGTGACCGGGATTTGAACCACGCAACCCAGCTGTGAGAGGCTGATGAACTGCCGCCTGAGCCACGGAGGCTCAATAATAATAATAATAATAATAATAATAATAATAATAATAATAATAATAATGAGCTCGATAGCTGCAGTCGCTTAAGTGCGACCAGTATCCAGTATTCGGGAGATAGTAGGTTCGAACCACACTGTCGGCAGCCCTGAAGATGGTTTTCCGTGGTTTCCTATTTTCACACCAGGCAAATGCTGGGGCTGTGCCTTAATTCAGACCACGGCCGCTTCCTTCCCACTCCCAGCCCTTCCCTGTCCCATCGTCGCCATAAGACCTATCTGTGTCGCTGCGACGTAAAGCAACTAGCAAATAATAATAATAATAATAATAATAATAATAATAATAATAATAATAATAATAATAATAATAATAATAATAATGGCGTATGCCCTCCGGAGAGGTCTACTCTAGGTCTATTTCTAGTAGACGGCGTCGTAGGGCCTGGAACTGGACTACAGATGGAGGTCGAAATACTCTGCCTCCTATTATCTTCATACAGTTCCAATAAATCTTTTTGAACTAGAAAGTGACTCATTTCTTCATTTCTCCACGAAAGCATCCATAAATAACCCAAACGATAAACATTCTCCCTGTCTCTTGCACCTAGTGCAGTCCACATATGCCTTTTAACGGTAATAATGTATTCCCTGTGTGGAACAAAAGCTGGTACAGATACTTTAATTAACCATGGAGAATCAGGTTGCAGTTCTACAGGAGCAAAGTCTCCTTAGGCCAAACATTTACATGCCTCAACCTGATAAAAGTCCTTCACTTAGAGAGAAGGTACATGAGTCGGAGAACGTTAAACATTCCCAAAATTTCGGGAAATTATTTATTTAGCTTACGGTAAAGTTTAAGCCGTGCACAAAGTGAGTAAAAATAGCATTATGAAACACAACGAATAGTTTGCAAAGCAGAAGGGAAACAAAACGTTATAAGTGCGTCCGAAATTCCCCGCTGTGAGCTAGGCGTTAGCATAGTAGCTTCCCACATGACGATTACTTGCTCTGTCACGAATTTAGAATTTTAGGAATATCACATTAAACTCCAAGCTTATTTGCTTCGATCGAGATACTGAGGAATGACCTGTATAACCTTAATAATTAATACATAGCCTATAAGTATCATTTAATTTTCCTATTCAGGTTAAACATTGCTGCCAGTTTTCTCATCTTACTTAACTACCTAAGTATAGTTTCGGCTAGTTGTTTTACGTCGCACCGACACAGATAGGTCTTACGGCGACGATGGGACTGGAAAGGGCTAGGAGTGGGAAGGAAGCGGCCGTGGCCTTAATTAAGGTACAGCCCCAGCATTTGCCTGGTGTGAAAATGGGAAACCACGGAAAACCATTTTCAGGGCTGCCGACAGTGGGGTTCGAACCTACTATCTCCCGAATACTGGATACTGGCCGCAATTAAGTGGCTGCAGCTATCGAGCTCGGTAAGTAGAGTTTCAGTGTTCTTTGGTGTACTTTATCCTAGTCGGCAAACCAAAGTGTTTGGAAAGTTACGATAAATAAAAATCACCATCATCATCATTTATTGCATTTAAACAGGCGATTTTGTCCCATGATGCAGTATCCAGTATTCGGGAGATAGTGGGATCGAACCCCACTGTCAGCAGCCTTGAAGATTGTTTTCCGTGGTTTCCCATTTTCACATCACAAATGCTGGGTCTTACCTTAATTAAGACCACGGCCTCTTCCTTCCCACTCCTAACCCTTTCCTGTTCCATCGTCGCCATAAGACTTGTCTGCGTCAGTGCGACGTATAACAACTTGTAAAAAAAATGGCCCATGACAGAATAAAAATTATGCAATAACTAACATATAATAGAGATGCAAGTTCAATCACGATGAGATATCCAGTTTACATGACAAGTATTTGTCATAGATGTTGGTCCATTTGTTTCTCTCTCACATCGTATTTCACATTTGTTCCAATGTCGAAAATATCTTTCCACCTCCTCTTTGGATGACCTCTAGGATGTCATCCAGTTGGTTGGTTGATGAGTTAGGAAGAGTACCCGCTGTTCTGAACACATGATCTGGCGAATTCAGTCATTGTCTTCCAATATCGGCTTTCCTAAACCGTTCGTACATTCCTTCCTTGTTCCTTCTAGGCTATCTTCCGCTCTCTGCGTTGTAGGTTGGATCAAAGTTCATCCTTAAAATCCCCACTCTGAATTCTATAACTCGCTCTTCAAGCCCCTATGGAGTTGCCCATGTCTCACAACCATAGAGCAGTACCTGTCATATAGATGTACATTGTCTTCCTCGAACACAATACGTGACGTATACCGGTGGTGTGCACTACAACAAATACAATTCACATTCAGTACATTTGTCGAACTTCCTTCTCGAGCTCACATTCGTCCGACAACACTGAGATTCATAACCTAATAGCTTTAACCTATTGGAATCAAAGAATTAAATAAATACAAACATACGTATATATTTCATCACAGGCAATCCCTCACTGCGAGTGTAAATATTGTCCTTCGAGTCTGTTAATATCACCAACTTTGTATTTTATATAGCTGGAGAAATGGAATCTAGAACAACCTCTGCATCACTGCTGGTGCAAAAAAATCTACGAAAATGCCTCGATGTTGTAATTCCCCCCACCCCCCGGCTTCTTTCTAAAGGTCCTTTTCTTTTCTTATGTTTCTTTCATGCTCATATCATCGTCGCAATAAATAAATTGTTTTAAATGTTGGACTCCTAATGGACTATAGGCCACCACCCAGTCGTAGATTTCACTTCGCTATTCTTCACATTACAATGTATAAACCCCTTGAATCGATTCTTCTTTCCGCTCTGATTACGTTGTCCAGCCTTCAGTGCAGAATATTTCACTTGCCTTGGAAGGAGTACGGGCGACGTGATTGGTCCGCCAAAATTGATATTTCAATGCTGGTAATATAGGCTTCCTCCAAGGTACTGATATTTGTTTGATAACCTTTCATTGCATAGGAATGTGGGTTTTTCTACTACTTCCACCATGTTTCAATTTTGTTTATAGTATACAGTTTAACCCAGAATTCAAGTTAAAAATGCACATAAATGTACACCAAATTTAATTGAAATAATATGTTCAGTCGTTTTGGAGTTACTGGAGAACCAACCACAGACAAACATCGCTTCCTCTTTCGGTTTTTATTTATTTATTTATTTATTTATTTATTTATTTATTTATTTATTTATTTATTTATTTATTTATTTATTCTTCGTTATGCCCGTTTACAGAGCGTTGGAACTTGTTAGCTTGATGATGGTTTTCCTTTCTTCTTCTCCTCCCAAAATCTCTTCATGAACTCGCTATGCTGTTTCTTGCGTTCTTCCGTCCAGTGTTCCGCTGTGGTTCTTTTCGCTTTTTACGCGAACGTGTGCTTTGCAACCAGAGTTCCAAAATCCTTGCCATCCCTGATGGTATCTTCTGTGATGTTCATTTCTAATAAGTCCTTCTTTATTTCCTCTAACCAGCTGATTTTGACCTTCTTTGAATTAACTACACCAAGCAGCTTTTTTTATATATCTAGTGTAGTCCATTCTACATATTTGGCCATAAAATTTCTATCGTCTCCTGTGTACGGTATCTGTGAGCTTGTGTATGCTTTGTACAAATCTACAGTTCTTCTTTTCATTCATATACCATTTACATGAACGGGACCATATATTTTCTTTAGAATTTTCCGTTCATGTTTTTCAATGTCATCGATTTTAGAGTAGCCTCCTAGAGATGTGGTTTCTGAGGCATTTATTTATTTATTTCATACCACCAACAGAGATGTTTCTCCAATCACAGATGGCTTAGTCACTATGCATTAATTATTAAAAATAACAAATGTCAGAAAGAATTTAATATCTAAAAATAAAAATATACGACATTATTAACAAGTAAAGTAGCAAACGTAATTTACAGCACATTAATACTTTTTCAAGTTTGAAGTGGACTTATGAACTAATATACTTAATATCTAAAAATGAATTTTAAAACATAGACTTTTTCAGGTTCGAAGTGGACTTATGACCTAAAATACCTAATATCTAAACATGAATAAAAAAGTAGAAATACATAAACATAAAATAAATTAAGAATTAGTATCTACAAAATAAATAACTCCAATCTTAAACTAACACCAGTTAAAGCAACTGACGTATAAAAAGAAAATCATGGAAAGTAAGGCATGAAATATATGTGTTTGGGAAGAGATGAGTTGTGGCAATCAGTATGAACAGCACATTAAATCTTAAGTACATATAGACGTTAGTAATGACAATTTGTTTGCAGTTTTCCCTACATTTTATATATATTAAAATTATATAAATTTAAATAAAATAAAACACTAAAATCACTAAAATAAAACACAAATTAACCAATAAATAAGTAAAAATATAGTACATATATACATCTATAGGGTAAACCTTCACAAATAGTGAACTGAACTCAAAGTGTCCAGCATAGTGCGACCATTACTTTAACTGTATGCCTTCTTCAATAATTTTGCATAATAATTGTATCTAACAGCGAAGTCTAGATCAAGATCAGAAAATTTATGAACTGTGACGTTATAAGTAGTGTACAAACTGAACAGTGGTGAGCTTCTATAAAATACTGTTTTAGAAATCGGAAGAAACAAGAGATGTCTGTGTCTTAAACTTCCTTTCCGGGTATTGAACTAGAATTGTTGTTGAAAGTAATTTTAATCTACCACATAATTGATAACTCTATAGAGGAATTTTTGATCATTTATTATACGTCAGTTTAATAATGAAGTGAAGTTAAATTCTTTCAGTAGATCTTTATAGTGAATTATGCCGCTAGGGACCAACCTGTTATATTTTTAAAGTAAACGTAAGAAACGTTTTTGAACTTTCTCAACACGGTTTTGATAAGATTTATAAAGGGGAGACCAAATTACCGACGCGTACTCAAGTTTGGACCTCACAAGTGTGTTGAACAAAAGTGTGAGGGCTTGGATATTATTCAGGTCTGTGGTGTGTCGGATTAAGAAGCCCAGTTTTTGTAGGCATCATTAATTGTGTCATAAATGTGTGGGTTAAACGACAAATTGTTTGTGATGCGTACTCCTAGATCATTAATTGAATTAACCTGCTTCAGTAATTCGTTGTTGATAGAGTACACGTGTTCTTTAGCGAATTTTCCGTGTGTAATTTTCATGAAGCAACATTTCTTTATATTGAAATATAAATTATGTTCTATACTCCATTCGTATAACTGATTTAAGTCGCGTTGTAGTTTGTCGATGTCTCCATCACATTTTATTTCTTTGTAAAGCTTTACATCATCCGCATATAAAAGGCAGTTTGAAGACTTAACCTTAGATGGGAAATCGTTGACATAAAGGACAAACAGCAACAGCATACAAAGCTTCCGGAAGAACAACAGTCCTTTAGTGCCGAAGTTTTGCATTTCGTGACATCACGCTTTTATTGTAATGATTCCACGTTATTCGGTATGCTTTCAGGAGTTTGGTGGCTCTTTCTAAATTAGCTTCCCCGTCCAATCCGGATGGCATTTATTTATTTATTTATTTATTTATTTATTTATTTATTTATTTATTTATTTATTTATTTAATTATTAAAATTTAGCTCCAATGTTACATCATTTTCCTTAACTGATCACTTCCACGAAGAAACTGTTATTGACGTGCATACGTCTGTCACTCAGATACAGGAGAAAGATGCTACAAATAATTGAAATCTGTGGAGCCATAGCGTGAAGTGTGATGGTTAATTAAATGTAAAACATGGAGTATACCAGTGGACTACCCTGAGTTATAATTTTTACTAATTGAACCGAAAGAGCTGTAATCAGCAGATTTTGTAACTTGTTTCGGTGAAACCACCAGAGATTCAGCACTCACGTGCCTAGTAATGACCGTTGTTAAAGCTCGCCTTGACAGGTGAAGTGAAAAATGGGCCTGCATCCCACCAGATACCATGTTCCCAGCTGTCGAGCAGCGGCCTACCCCCATACACTAGATGCAGTCGGACATAATTGCATTATCGATTTCACCATCCGCTGTTACACTCTCATCCCCTCACAGGTGGACATTATTAACGGCTTGACTGTCGATTTGAGAGATAGTGTTCTAAACAGACCAAAAATTTTTTGAGTTTGTATTCACTTGCTTAATTTTATAGACTCTGGCTCAGATGGTTAAATTTTGCCCTTCCAGATTTATAATTTTCTATAACGACCTAAAGGTGACTGGTCAACTTTTCATTCGAGAGGAACAATTACAAATTATTGAAATTGATGTGTGCAAGGTGCCTACTAATAAACATAGACGTTGGCGCCTAGGAAAACAGTTATGTGATGATATTTCAGCTTAGAACTCTGACTAGAAAGCTTCTGTCATATGAGGTTCAATACCACATGAACTATATCAGCGAATTTTCGTTCTAAGTGATAATTGTGTTGCGGGTCAAAATTTCTCCCCTCAACACTTTTTCCGTGTAAAGGAAACAAGGAGAAATGATGTACGTTTCGCGGAGACTTTGCTCCGAGTTTTCAGAAGAGAAAACAATTCTGTCCACTAGCAAGACGTCTCTAATAATGACGGCTTGAATTTAAGAATAATATACCGTGTGTCTACTGTAAGTGGTACTCTCGTTCGTCACCAGATGGCTCACTGTGTATTAGTCTTCCGAGTGGGAAGTCATGACTACCACTACTACTGAAATGTTTTCATTACTCCCCTGAACGGGGAGGCGGGCCTCTTAGATGGTGACGCCGTCTCTCAAGCCGGGGGATTTGTTACGGTGAAGAAAATGCTCGGAGGATGTGAGAGTTTGGGGGCCGTGGCCTGTACTAGGAACTGTCCCGGCATTCGCCTTAGTGCAGGAGAATGGAAAACCACCCAAAACCATTCTCAGGACAGCCGACGGCTGGGGCCAGCCCTGTTCCGTCTCCCGAAAGCAGAGGCGTTGAGCCACGGTGGAGCCGTATCCACCCCTCCTCTGCTCGGTTGGCCGGTCAGAGTGCAGAGATGCTAAACCACGGACCAACCGTGTCCACTTATGGGCCGAGACCCACCCTGCATCTACAGACCGTAAATCTCGATGCCATCTTAGCTCTAATTAAGACGTTTTCTGCTCAATGCATATGTGCGTTGGGAATTAGACAGCAAGGTCATCAGATGAATCAAAGACGATGGGGAAGGAAAGTGGTAGAATAAGTAAAATAAAGTGCAACAAATCACTGACAAGGCTAGAAAATTAGAATAGAGAAGAATATGAAAAAAAGAGAAGAATGTGTGTATGAGTCCGGAGGCCGGGGGAGGGGTGAAAAGGAGGACGAAGTAGAAGATACGAGAGTGTGATGAAATAAGAATTTATACAGATGTACACTGGTAATAAAAATTATTACACTAGCCTAACGTGGACCATCTAGTTATGAGGTTGGTACGAATTTGGAAACAATCGAAACTAAGTAACAATAACGAAGGACAGGGAAGAGAACTACCTACGTAAATCCTTAATGGCTGACAACCACGTTTTGCTTAAGTGCCAGCCAGTTCCCTGTTGAATTTATTAGGAATGTTACGTATTTCCACTGCTTCCCGTATAATCCTAGACCTGCAGTGTTTTGTGTACTTAAGAGCTCGAAAATCTTGGAACACAACATCATGACCAAACGATAGGGCGTGCTCCGCTATTCTGAGTTGTCTGGTTGGTTGAGACGGATATTTCGTTGGTGTTACATCATAAGTGTACCAATGGACCGGCATGTTTGGCCAATGTATATCTTGCCAAAAATACAATGAATTTCGTATAACCCAGGGTGTAAAGGTGGGAAAATTTTGTCCTTGCTTTTATCTGAACGAAACCTAAAGAACTTCTCGTTTTTTTTCTGCAAAAGCCAAAAAGCTACGTTAACATATCTACAATTAATTTCTTAATTGAAGAACATCGTACAATTTAAAGAAAAAAATATATTCTGGTCGTTATCTGTAAACACGGTATTATGTAATATTCTGTACCCATTCTGAAAAATCACTTGTATAGAGATCATAGCAATCGCTAACGTGTTTTCTCATTTTACACTAGGCAAATACTGCGGCTGTACCTTAATTACGGAAATCCCTCTTCAGTGGGGTTCGAACCCGCAATCTCCCGAATGCAAGCTGATAGCTATGTGGCCCAAACCGAGCAGTCACTTACTCGGTGATAGAAATACGTGCTCTTATTATATTTTTTATCACCTACACAATATAGCCTATTTCCATAATTTTCACGAAAAATATACAGACCACATATGAGGCCCCTACAATATTTTAAAACAGATCTGTAATGCTTTCTATATGTAAAAAATGTTATCGTACTTGGTAAGATTTCAATAAATTGAGAAAATTTTCTTTTTCGCTTCGAAATTAAAATACATGCACGAGAGTGTTAATACATCATCGTTGCGCTTACAAATCTCGCCATGTGATATGTTCGTTCTTAGTGATCCATGTGCTGCGGGTCAGTATTTCTGAGATCAACATTATCACATACGGTATTTTTAGGCGCAACGATTATAAATTATTACTCCCAGCCTGGCAATGTGAGAGTAGCGCACGCGCATTCTACCTGGAGGCTCAAGTTTTTTTTTTAAGTTGCTTTACGTCGCACCGACACAGATAGGTCTCATGGCGACGATGGGACAGGAAAGGGCTAGGAGTGGGAAGGAAGCGGCCGTGGCCTTAACTAAGGTACAGCCCCAGCATTTGCCTGGTGTGAAAATGGGAAACCACGGAAAACCATTTTCAGGGCTGCCGACAGTGGGGTTCGAACCAGATTTTTTTTTTCTAGACTGAGGTGTACGGTGGGCTTCACTTAGGTTCCCGTCTCCGACTGGCAAGATGTTTGATATGGGAGGCAAAGAGCCAAGTAACGCCAATGAGCAAGTTATCATCCCACCACGGGGCACATAAATATCTGCGGGCCATATGACAGTTATCTAGTCTCTTAGCGGAGCGTGTTGGTGACAAGGTTTGCTTATATATTACAGTATTTCTGGTAATCAGTAAACAAAAGATCTCCAGTTCTGTTATCACGCTGGGTGGAAAGAGCACCCAGTGAATGTTACATTTCAAGTGCCTATGATAATTGCTAACAAAAAAAAATGAATCAGGAAGTAGAAATCAAATCCCGAATCAGCATTTCTGAAATTAAATTATTTGGCGTTAAACCGTGACCTCCGATTCCAAACTCGTTGGCCTGTTTCACCGGGCCTATTTTAGGTTGTCGAAGGATGGGCTCTAAAGGCTTTGTCAATAAACCAACTGCAGGTTTTAGAAATGTGGGTGTATTACGGAATGTTCAAAATCCCATCGGTAAAATACGTTACGGCGACGAGGTAATCAGCCATGTGAAATCCTAACCCTAGTTAAATGCAGGAATGAAACCTATTGCAGTCACATCTTCAGAAATCAGAAATACAGCCTCAAGCCCCTGTTCAGATAAGGCAAGACGGGAGGGTTAGATATCTATTCTTATGCTTTTGAGGGTATTTGTGGATTGTTGTAGGATGTAATGGAGAGAGCGTATGAGACACTGGTAAGACCCAAATTGAGAATCTTAGTACCAAAGGGTACCAAATCCAAACGTTTCAAAATTTAGAAGTTCGAAAAGATTATGTAGGAAGCTCCATAATATGAAGAAAATCGTCAAAACTGCACAAATTCATGTCAAACAGGGCCTCAAAAATCACATCGGCTAACAAGAAGTACCAAATCCCACGGAATGAATTAGCCAAAATATAAGTTATCCGTATAGCCAATGAGGAGCCAATTCTGGGCCATTTACTAGTATTTACTAGTATTAAATGTATCTGTAACCCCATGGCACTACAGCCCTTGAAGGGCCTTGGCCTACCAAGCAACAGCTGCTCAGCCCAAAGGCCTGCAGATTACAAGGTGTCATGTGGTTAGCACGACGAATCCTCTCGGCCGTTATTCTTGGCTTTCTAGACCTGGGCCGCTATCTCATCGTCAGATAGCTCCTCAATTCTAACCACGTAGGCTGAGTGAACCTCGAATCAGCCCTCAGATCCAGGTAAAAATCCATGACCTGTCCGGGAATCGAACCCGGGGCCTCCTGGTAAGAATCAGGCACGCTACCCCTACACAACGGGGCCGGCTAAATGTATCTGTCTTCACTGTAAATAACTTAATGTTATCATTGTATATTTAAATACAGTCACTGTCCTGATGAGTGCACTGAAATTTATGACTTCTCAGAGGGAAGAATTTAATTTCAGTGCCAAAAAAAGAACCAAATCCACCGGGTGAGTTGGCGGTGCGGTTAGGGACGCACGGCTATGATCTTGCATCCGGGAGATAGTGGGTTCGAATCCCACTGTCGGCAGCCCTGAAGGTGGTTTTCCGTCGTTTCCCATTTTCACACCAGGCAAATGCTGGGGCTGTACCTTAATTAAGGCTATAGCCGCTTCCTTCCAACTCCTAGGCCTTTCCTATCCCATCGTCGCCATAAGACCAATCTGTGTCGGTGCGACGTAAAGCCAATAGCAAAAAAAAAAACAACAACCAAGTCCATCCTTTTTCCTTGAATATATCATAAACTGCAAATGTTTTAATACAAATACTTTGTATAATAATGCATTTATGTACTGTATGGGACCCTCGCCAGAATTCCTTGATTGACAACCGGAAATGATCCAAAGGAAAGCAGCACGATTTGTGCCGGGCGATGTCAAACAAACGGATATTGTTATGAAAATGTTACAACCTTTGGGCCGGGAAGATTTCGAAGTAAGGAGACGAGCTTTTTGATTAAGTGGTATGTTCCAAACGTCCAGTGAACAGATGACGTGGAATTACATTAGTATGCGAAACAGCTTGATCGAGTTTTTAAAATTAGAAAAGGTCATAATATAAAGAGAAAGTTGGAATTCAAGAGGATTAATTGGGGGCAAGTTCATAGGAAGAGAAACTAGGGATTGTAATAAATTACCAAGAGAGATGCTCGATAAATTTCTGATTTCTTTGAAATTGTTTAAGGAAATATTAGGTAAACAACCGATAAAGAGTCTGCCAACTGGGCGGTAGTCTAAATTCAGAGCAGTTGTAGATGTAAATGAATGTATGTCCAATCCTTGTCCCGTATCTCTACGGTATCAGATATGAAGCGAGATGAATCTTCGTAGCGAGATTTTACAACCGGATGCCCTTCCTGACGTCAACCTCTTGTTGAGTTAATGAGATAACATGAATGGCGTGATATATGAAACCCGGTGCCGGCACATAGCCTACTCCTGTCGAAAAGCACCAAAGGATTTGTTCAAGCCTTTACGTCTCCATCCGACGGACGAAGCACCATCAAAAGCGTCGTACGCCCTCACTTCATATGAGCAATGCAGTTGTAGATGTAAATATGTAAATTGAATATAACGGGAACCATGGACGAAGGTGAAGAAAATTATCGTGGGCTTTGAACTGCCGTCAGTGGTTTGATAACCGAAATACAGTAACTCTGATTCGTGAAACACAAAATAGAAAGAATTACTCAACTCGCCAACGGCAGCGGAAGTAATAAAAATTATCCTTACTCGTCTTGCATACCAAGCTTATCATTAAAAAAAAGTCTAAATCACTTCAACCAGTATAATGTTGGGCGGAAAATATTGACATCGCTCGATAAAATAGAATCATACCGGAAGCAAGCCAGCGGAACCAGCACGTACTGTAATATGTTTAGCGGATGCCGGAGTTGCTCGATAATCGAGTTAGGCTCCTGACTCTCATGTTCCATCAGCTACTCTTCATTCTTTCTTTTTCAGACAGAAAGCTAGTTAAGTTTTGATATTACCATATAATTAGCGAGCTTCTTAATTTTGACATCATTTGTTTCAGCGTGAGATTGCATTAGTGGCTTCCAGACAAGCTACAAACTTCTTGTCAAGTTTTTGCCTCATTTAAACTCACCATTGAACAAAGTAAGTCCCTTTATAATCTAATTTCACGTCTTCAAGAACTGATGGATTAGACATGAAGAAGATTCCAAGGGCATGTCTCTCCTTAAACATACTATACTTGGTAATTGTAGTCAGATCTTACGGTGCGTGGAAATTTCATCCAATGAAAGACTGTCTGCTAGGTGACTTGTTCATAATAAATCTCATCCAGTGTGGAAATCATTGAGTGTTTTTTCTGATCGATGGCATCCAAAACAAATATGGCCGGCAACATTTTATTCCAACCGTATTTTTTCATGAAGATATTCATCCAAGGTATAAGTTTACACCTTGACTAAAATTAAATGACACTCATCGTGTTGCTTTATTGGCTTTTTTTCTCACAGGTTATAATTTTGAGCGACTTAGTCTTCTTCGTAAGGCTTCAGCTTGAAAAAGATGGCGGGTAGGTATCGAAGGATGTCATTGTTTGTTCCATATGTACTTTAATTGTCAACAATGGCTTCATTTTGGCATGAATTCAAGATATACCTCATTCTAATAAGACGCTTCACTCCCTCTGGCCACCTGTCAGTTGGGTGATTATAATTTTAGTTTTTGTTGTAATTCGGTATACATCTTGTACCCCCCATGCGGTTAAGAGCGCGAAGCTGTGAGCTCGCATCCGGCAGATAGTGAGTTCGAACCCCACTGTCGGCAGCCCTGAAAATGGTTTTCCGTGGTTTCTCATTGTCACATGAGGTAAACGCTGGGGCTGTACCTTAATTAAGGCCACGGCCGATTCCTTCCCATTCCTAGCCCTTTCCTGTCCCATCGACGCCATAGGACCTATCTGTGTCGGTGCGACGTAAAGCAACTAGCAAAAAAAGAAGCATCTTATACCCTATGCTTTCCTTCTTTGACACCTTCAGTACTTTCGAGTAGTGGTGCTATTCGCGGAATTATTACAAGTATTATAAAATGCGGCCTTCGGAAAGGCCTGGTACAGGTCTTTGGAGTTGAGGCCGTGTAGGTAACCTGCGCATCTGTGAGGATGGAGCCCTACGTAGGATGAATTTCTAATTATGAAGACGACACAAACACCTATCACCAGAGGAATTAACTAGCGAAAGTTAAAATCCCCGACCCTCCCGGGAATCAAACCCGGGATCCCTTAGAAAAAAATCGCTAATGTAACTAGTAGTTTCTAGTACAAACCGTCCTCTCTTACATGCTATTAAGCGTAGATATTTTATTCTAGATTTAGTAAAACGTTTCCAAGGATTTCCACCAGTGTTTCGTTAATATATGACACACAACATGAACCTTCATACCTGTACGTACTACCATTAGACCATATTGTCATTGAACTAAAAGAATAGGACAAAGTGTGTTTAAGCGAATGCCTGTTGGCGAAATATTAAAGGACGTAGATTTTCTGCAAAACGCTCTGGAAACAATTTTACTCACTAGATAAGAAAGAATTTGAATGTATGCTGCACAACAGAGGTGGAAATCTTGGCTATGCGATTCTATTCCAGGTCACGGTCACTTACAACATCTAACTACCGTACTGGTTAATAGTTTGCAGTATTTCCTTTTCCATCCTACAGCACTGTATAATTTGAAAACGACGTCCAGGTATTCAATTTCTAGACACAGTAAATTGATGGATTGTTCTCCTTTGTATTCCTACACGGCGAGTTAAACCGCAAAATAGGTACTCGGATTTTTGAAGGGTGAATATTGGTCTATGATTTTTTTCATTCCTTACGAGGGTGGTATATAACTCACACGTTTGCTGTCTAAAATTTTAAATTAATTATAAATCACCGATAGGTCACTCAACAGAGTTTCAGTGTATCTGCCATCGGAACGTCGAAGCAGATAATCAGCCAGCGTAAATGGGATCATATCAAATGTTTTATTTCAAATATCGCATATTCATGAACCGAGGTTCGAACTGTAGCCATCTTGGTGGTAATTCAGTGACAATTTCACTTGTCTATCACGGCCCGTTTTATTGTTTTGATGCACTGTAAATACTCCTTGTCTCTCACTGTAGCTGTTCGAAGAGAACCGCCTTTCCTTGATTCGAACATGTGTGCGATTTCTTCAAGCGGCTGATTCGAACATACTGTGTGAAATTATACAATCTCCCAATTTCAAACTCCTATGTACATTGGCTAATGTGTATATTCCGTTATGTATTTGTTTATTTACACGCAAATTGCGGAATAAAATTGCGATACAATCGTCTGATGGTTAAAGGTAAATACATAAATGCTGAGACTCGTTTCTTTGAACTTACTTCCACGTAAAAGTCATTGTTCTTCTGTCACTCCCAATTATCTTTATATCATTATGTCAGAAATGATTCTACTAATTAACTAAGGGGCCGGCCATCTTATCCGCCTCCACACTGTACCATTTAGGCATATCCAAGTATCCAATCTAGAGTATAGTATAACATGCTACCTTTCTGATGCTAGCCCGCAGCACACACTATAAATTGCTCTCTCACATTTACTGTACACCACGCTGAGCAATTATTCCGATACTTGCCCGCAGCACGCACTATGCGGTGTAGTATGTGAGGTCTATTTATCGCGATAACGACCTGCAGGTTCACACATTACAAACGCGCACAGTCGTCCCGGCTGAAACTGATATTGCTTTGACCTATCTTGTAGCACTGTTCCCTCTTTCATTTTCCCCATCTTACCTCCTTTGTTCACTGACCAACAGCCTTCTTTTCTGAGATGAATTGTGAGTAAATGTTGCCGTACAAATTTTATGTCGATATATAACAACGAGTAAACAGTTGTGATAATATACTACGAAGTATACTTTTGGTGAAATGATGTATAGTTTCCATTTCTTTTCTTTTTTCATTTATTGAAATATATTTTCGATTTTCCTGGACCTTGACTCATTGAAATCTTCAATTATATTCCCTTTCTTAAGCACTATTTCGTAATTTAACGTTTTTTACCTCTAGATAACCCAGAAAGTATTCTTTTGTACTGTGTTCATTTTCTTGGTTGTTACAACTCTACTCGTGAATGAACATCATCCATTACTTTTCGAAAGAAAATATAAACTTAAAAAGTATTATGTATTAACTTAGGTTTCCAATCTGACAAGTTGGTTTATTATGTACAAGAGAAAAGTAAAATTTTGTCACTTTCGTTCCTTTGTTTCTCATCTCTTCAAATAATGAATGAGATAATGATGATGATAATAATAATAATAATAATAATAATAATAATAATAATAATAATAATAATAATAATAATAATAATCTGTGATTTGTTTTACATCCCAGTAACAACTGAGATGGATTCGGACACGCCGAGATGCTGGAGATTTTCACATAGGAGTTCATTCATGTACCAGCAAATCTACTGGATGTGGCTGTGTATTCAGCGTCTTCAAATACCTCGGGAGTGAGTCGGTATCAAATCCACCAATTTAAGCTCAGAAGACCAGCGCTTGCATCGTCTGAGGCACTCAGTCCAACAGACAAGTAGAGGCTGACAAGTGTTGCATCATTTTTATCTGCTGTTGGTTTTATAGTGATGACGAGAGAGGACAGCACTCGGACTGAGAAGGAACAATCGTGCCTTAATTAAGGCATAGACCCACCATGCATAGGTGTGAATATAAAATCCATTGAAAACAATATTCAGGGTTGCCGCTAGTGGAGTTCGAAATCACAGTCTCCCAAATGCTAGCTCACAGCTACGTGGAGCACACTATGCAGCCAAATAGCCCGTCGACATTTGGGTTTCCTTGCATTTCTAATCTCCAAAAATTGCATAAGATGCAAGTACACCTACTGAAACAGGAATAGCGTATTTTAGCACTTCCGAATACCATCGGACTGAGCCGGGATATAACCCGCCTACTTGGGCCCAATAGATCTCAAGAGAATTAGAGTAGGTGAAGCTTTATCTGACCCTGTAATAATTAAGACGGGAATTCCTCAAGGCATTATTATCGGACCTTTATGTTTTCTTATATATATATAAATGATATGAGTAAAGGAGTGGAATCGGAGGTAAGGCTTTTTGCGGATGATGTTATTCTCTATAGAGTGATAAATAAGTTACAAGATTGTGAGCAACTGCAACGTGACCTCGATAATGATGTGACATGGACAGCAGGTAATGGTATGTTGATAAATGGGGTTAAGAGTCAGGTTGTGAGTTTCACAAATAGGAAAAGTCCTCTCAGTTTTAATTACTGCGTTGATGGGGTGAAAGTTCCTTTTAGGGGTCATTGTAAGTATCTAGGTGTTAATATAAGGAAAGATCTTCATTGGGGTAATCACATAAATGGGATTGTAAATAAAGGGTACAGATATCTGCACGTGGTTATGACGGTGTTTAGGGGTTGTAGTAAGGATGTAAAGGTGAGGGCATATAAGTCTCTGGTAAGACCCCAGCTAGAGTATGTTTCCAGTGTATGGGACCCTCACCAGGATTACCTGATTCAAGAACTGGAAAAAATCCAAAGAAAAGCAGCTCGATTTGTTCTGGGTGATTTCCGACAAAAGAGTAGCGTTACAAAAATGTTGCAATGTTTGGGCTGGGAAGAATTGAGAGAAATAAGACGAGCTGCTCGACTAAGTGGTATGTTCCGAGCTGTCAGCGGAGAGATGGCGTGGAATGACATTAGTAGACGAATAAGTTTGAATGGCGTTTATAAAAGTAGGAAAGATCACAATATGAAGATAGAGTTGGAATTCAAGAGGACAAACTGGGGCAAATATTCATTTATAGGAAGGGGAGTTAGGGATTGGAATAACTTACCAAGGGAGACGTTCAATAAATTTCCAGTTTCTTTGAAATCATTTAGGAAAAGGCTAGGAAAGCAACAGATAGGGAATCTGCCACCTGGGCGACTGCCCTAAATGCAGATCAGTATTGATTGATTGATTTGATTGATTGATCTCCTTCCCCATAAAACATTAAACCAACTGTCTTCTATAATTCCCCATTTCCTTCCCATCCCTCTTTTACACCTACCGTATCCCGTACCGGTACTTTGTTTGCGGGAGGCCTACCTTCCTTCCTGCCTTCTGAGATAATCCTAATTATCTCCTTCAAACTCTCCAACTCCTCCCTCATAATTATTCATGCCTGGCCACACCCACAGTTCCTACACATGCATTCCTTGGCCATTTTTTACTGAGTAATAAAAAAATAACTTATTCTGTACAAAAAAGTGAATGGAAAGAAATATTATCTAGGATAGTACACAGAGGCCACACGACAATAAGGTAATTAACACTACAATACTACTTAGTCACGTTGTATTTTTATCCTACGATACCCTAACAGAATGAAAACTGACATTAATTTCTAAATATCGAAAGGAATACACAAGAATTTCACATTTCTCAACTGCAGTTAAGCCTATCCTAATTTCAACAACAGAATTACATTCGAAGATATTCCAGAGGCATACTTCCACAGCACAAATATTTCACAATAATAAAATAAGCACGCTAATTCCTAATAAAATACTACAATGCACTTTATCCAGATAACTTCCTAGACTCCAAACCCATTCAAAAACTGCAAGGATTCAAGATTGACGAAAGAGTAGTTACAACCAGAACGGACTTCAAGTAAAATATAATAGACGTATGTCAACGTGACGCAGAAATACAGAAAATATGCAAGGATCTTATATAAAATCTATCCACATGGTTATAAATAAAAGTACCAAAAATAATCCGTATGTAAAGAAATTTTAATGAATCTGTTTTAAAACCGAATAACTACTAAATATGCTCCTTCATTCTGATTTACGGTGTCTGTAGGCATTATAATTATTCACCAACATTTTGCATGGGTACTCCGTGAAGTAGTGTTTGAAACCTGGTACCGGTAAAACATAAAGCTGTTTTTCCCACCATTAGCATAACTATCAATATGAATTATACTTTTCTTCACTATAGGTCGAGGAGACCTATACATCGATCTATACATATGTTACCTTAGATGTGTCACTCGTTGGTATTCCTCTTCCACACATTACCAAACTTAACTTGCAGTTAATCTTAATTGGACATTGTCTTTCAAGAAACACTTAACCAAAACCACTGCTAAACTGAAGACAATAAAAAACATCCCCAACAAATTGGCTGATCTACATGAAGAGCCTCTGCATCCACTCCATGCTCATCAGCAATGGGGATCATTTATTCTACAGCTGAATACTGCTCTTTCTGTGTGGAGGAGCAGTTTGCCTATGAAAAATATAGGTAGAGTGTTGAATCAGTATTTGCACATTATCAGGCAGAGTGAAATCCACTACTTTCTTTCGGCTTCATGTTTTTAGTGAGAAAATCCTCAAATAAGAAACATGAACAACTTAGTCCGAGAGTACAAGAAAATATCATCAAATATCACTCCATCCTTGAAGATATAGACGTAAAATTTGGTCTTCTAAAATCACGATCCCTACCAGTACAAGATATGATGAGTAAAATCTATAAAAGAAGGATTGAATGATGATTGGAATGAACAAATCCAACCTTCGATGATGAGATTCATTGCTCCACAAGTGGGCTATGAGATCTTCCCCTTACTGTGATCGTAGTACACTAAAGCAAGCAATAAGGCACATCGTCACCGAATGTGCTTGCAGGGATTTTTCTGAGTCTGTGGAGAATGAAAATTCATCTCAAGGTTCTGAGGAATGGATGAACAATCTTTATTTATCAATCTGAACTTTCTTGGTGCCAAGTTATTTTAAATTGTTTACTTCATATATGTTACGTAACTACATTTATAAATGTACGTACAGTCATAAGCTTAAGATTAATAAAATCCATTGCAGATAATGACAAAATTAGACAAATTAATATTGTTTAGAGAAATATTACTAAATGTCACTCTGTCATGAACCCGCCGTTCGATGTTAACAGCGCTTGTTCATGTTTGACTTTCCATTGCTTGCCACCGCATACCTCTTGGCGAGACTGCGGTGTTCTTTCTCCTCCAGAATGTTCCCGAAGGCTATTTACGTTTGTAATTAAATAAACAGAAGGGTTCTAATGAGGTCTTTGTACAGCATGTTGTGCGTCAGACAGGAGAGGACCAATTACAGCGGTACAAAAAACAACGTGCCGCTGCAAAACGCCACTTCCAGTGAGGCAAGAACTCTCTTGATATCTTCCACGTCCTGAGAGAACCAGCTAACCCGTTTATTGGACATTCCAGTCCTCTGATGTGTAACAAATTAGAATGACCATGACAGTTTGAAGGAGGGAACATAAGCGTTACACCACTAGGCTGAGTACTAAATCACGTTAATCTGTTGAACTATACCTTAGATACAGTGAGTTCTTTCTTAAAATAACAGCATGAAAATTTATATTAAGACATTCAACGGTCACGTGAAATCATGGACCTCCTGGTGTGTTTATGAAAAGATTGCGTAAAATTTTGCACTGTCAATTCCCTGGCATAATGATGAAAATATTAACAGCGAAGTAAAATCTTTAGGTTTTGTGGTTTTATGACCTGAAATGTATTAGTCCCTTTAATCCGCAGATCCCGTGACTTAGATTAACACCAGACAGCAAAAACAATCGTGATGAACTATAGCCCGGTCGCTTAATTAATAAAGGCACAACGATTGCGATAAACTAGAGGCCGGTCACTTAATTACCAAAAATAATAAAAATCACGTTAAATTGCAGTCCAGTCGCTTAACTAGCATAAGCACAACAATCATGTTAAATAGCAGACTGCTCGCTTAATGAAGGCGTTAACATATTACGTGACTGTTGAAATCGTGATCATAGCCACAGTGCTTCCATGTCACTCCGAACTACAGGAAAGTGACTTCTGATTTCATATACCCCACTTTCTTTGGCCGGATTTTTTGTTTTTACAATTGGTTTTACGCCACACTGACACAGATAAATCTCATGGCGATGACGGGACAGGAAAAGGCTAGGAGTGGGAAGGAAGCGGCTGTGGCTTTAATAATGCCTGATGTGAAAATGGAAACCGCGGAAAACCATCTTCAGGGATGCCGACAACGGGGTTCGAACCCACTATCTCCCGAATGCAAGCTCACAGCTACGCGTGCCTAACCGCACGGTCAACATGCTTGGTTTGTCCAGAATTGATACCGCAGTCAACTCGATGAGAAGCCAGTGGTGATAACACTCGGCTATCATTCCCCTCGACGCTCAACTGCAGACCCGTAGCTTCATTGACACGACCATGATGGTCATGTCAAATTATATAGTATCCTGTGCCAGAGTGTTTAAATAATTAACAATAATATAAAACTGCAATCTTATTTGTTTCTACAAACTACTGTATTGGTGCCCGCCATTCCATTGTAAGGTTTTGAGAGGGTCACGGCCACCAGTGACGTCACTGAGTAGGGTCCCGCCCGTTTGCCATTGCGGTGATCAGTCGGGATCGAATCAAGCACACAGAGGCAGCCTCCTCTGCAGCACTCCATGATTTTATTTCAGGCCTCCCTGAAGGCGCGAGAAAGAACTAGAAAGGTGAAACCAGAGCTTTCAAATTCCAGAGAACTCCAGGGATTTCTCCTCGACCGAAGTATCTGGAAGGGCTGACCTCCAAATATAAGGCAGACAGCACGAGATCCATTGGTTCAGTTTGGGTTCAGTTCCGCTAATGATTGAGATGGTTCAATTCTATGAGTGGCAGTGCTAGGGAGTGAATGTTACGGATCACTGGTAGCGGTGTTTTGTGTGAACTGACGGCAAATACGGAACAGTGCAGTTGAGCGACGATGGACAGTGAACGAAGACCACCGCGAGTGTACGGACTGTGAATCATTGTGTCGCGCGCGCAAACTGTGAACTGTGCTACCGCATTAGTTGTACAGTGAGTTTAATCGTGAACTGCCTTAGGGCCCAAGTGACAGTTGCAGAGGTGTTTGTAGTGTTTGTTTCAGCCTGAACATATTTATTTTATTTGGCGTGTGCCTTTCAGTGTCGGGAGTGTCCGAGGTCATATTTGGCTAGTCTGGCGTACGTCTTCCTATCTGAAGCCAACTGGCGAACTCCGCGCCCGGATTATGATAATGTGTTAGGGAGAAGATTAAACCCGATTTTGGCATAAAGCCTACTCCTATCGAATAGCACCAAGGGGTTGCTCAAGGCGTAACGTCCCCATCCAACAGGCGAATCACTATCCTCACTCCCTAGGACAGGGATGGCGAACCTTTTCCAACTAGTGTGCCATTTTAAGTCTGGTTTATTATTCTCATCTGTTGACTGTGCCACTTGTTGTTTTCCATTTCCATTACGGAATGTCTACAACTTACACCCCCCCACCCCCCCAATCGCAACTTCCTTTCAATTTCCCGATTATGTTTCATAATACGTTACTTATTCATTTATTGAGTAATTTATTTATTTATTATACATATTTGCATAACGGGTGAAATATATCTTGTAAATACATTTGATTGCATTATCCGTGGGGCCGCGGCGGTTTCCTACCCACTCGTAAGCCTATCCCATCGTCGCCACAAGTCCTATCTGTGTCGGTGCGACGTAAAACAAATTGTAAAAAATAAATTAGATATAAAAATCTAAAGTACTAATATTGCGAATGGACTTCACTTCCCCCATTAGCTTCATTATCTTCCCATGTTGTAGTTTGTACGCTCAACAATTAAACTAATTTCTCCCTCATCACATTTCCATAATGAAATCTAAAAGAAAACCAGCTATCCTTGTTTGTAAGGTCACATTCATGCTTTCATCAAACAATCCTGCATATATGTGGGAGTTATCCAAATTAGCTTTCAACTGCTCCGAAACTTCACTCATTTTTATTATTCTATCCTTGACAGCAGTTCAGCTGGCTGGAATTCCTTTAATATTGTTAATTATTAGTTGTTTGTTAGGGAAGTTTTCAAATGATGTGTCGGACGTCAATAAGAAACTTTCTTTCAACAACTCACCGCCAGAAATCTCTTTCACATGCATGTTGTACTATGCAGTGAAACAGATAGAAACAGCCGCACTGATATTATTCCTTGGCCGGAAAGATGATACAAAAGAACTAGTTTGTGTAATATTGGATATTTTGTGTAACGAACTCTCTTCTTTCTTCACTTGAAATGGAACAAAACATTTGAATGACCAGTCTCAAAATTGCGCTTTACATAAAATGTGGGGGATACAACTGTTTTCGAACACAGGCAACACATCTTTTTAACAGTCCGAATTCACTTGGCCAGAGTTCTTGAAAAATACGGTCACCACCTTTGTTAAGTTTCTGGTTTTTTTTCGGCACCGAAAACATATTTGCGATGTCCGTATACAAAACCACCAGAAAACGACACTATCTCACTTGACTTTCGGACCTATCAGTGTAGCATTATTGCCATATTGCACGTCCGAACGGAGCTAGTATTTAGATTTTCGATATTTATTTCTTACACGTGAAACGCTGTAAGATATGCACTGTCTGTAGTACGAGATGTATGTATAAAATATTATTATGTTCATGTGGCGTGCCACCGAAATCGTGTCCGCGTGTCACCTAGTGACACGCGTGGCATAGGTTCACTATCCCTGCCCTAGGAACACTGCGGAAAGCTTTGAAATTGGACCCAGGCTTTTGACACGCAGTCTAGTGATTAGAAATTGTATACTACACCTCTGCTACCCTGCCGGCCAACATTATTTTCACCGACGGGACTCGAACACGATAACTACGGAGACAGACCATATAGACTTTACGTCTTAACGGTCATGGCCACCAGGCGGTCTTTCGTAAAGCCTCTCCGTTACGGCTCTAATGGCTACACTGAGTTGTTGTTATTATTATTATTATTATTATTATTATTATTATTATTATTATTATTATTATTATTATTATTATTATTATTATTATTATTATTATTAAAGGGTATGTCTTTGCTTAATATTTGATTCCTCCATAAATCGAAAGCCGGTAGTTAGTTAATAAGCCTGGGGACTGATAAACTTGACGTCCGCGGTACAAATCAAGTACGTGTCGTAAGTTCAACTTTGAATATCGCTCAAATATTTTAATTATGACTTTTAAAATATTAAGCGCCCTCCTTTAAGGCATTTATTAAAGTGTAAAATTTATGACCTACTTTTAGGTTCATTTCGTTTTATAAAGTAACTCCTGATGAAGAATGTCTTTGCCGAGGGCACTTTATGAAGAGTAACAGCTGAACTTGTCGTAGAGAAATGATTCACATTTCGAATACGGGTCTGTCGCTGATCTTTACAGTGCGTAGCATTGCAGAAATGCAGCGAACTTACCGTGAAGTACACTAGAGATATGTCAACTATTACGGATTTTCCCTAAACATTGCGGGTTTCACCTCACGATTAGGGAATTATAGTGAAAGGGAAAAATATAATATAATATAATATAATATAATATAATATAAAAAGCGATATTTTGACGAAAAAACATTTTCTACGGAGAAAAAGGAAAGAAGTGAAAATGTTCTATCGTTTCGAGGTTTGCTGCTCAACCCTTCTCGTGTTAATGCTTGTGAATTGGCAACGATGATCGATCGTCGCTTCCTTTTGCTACCCGTGAGCGTTAGAAATTCATTGTGAATGAAGGAGCTCTACTCTACTCTACTCCAGTATAAAACCTTAAGTGCTGTAATGTTGTATTTTCAGTATTAAGTGTACCTGACAGTAACTGTTCCTCAAAGAGTTTTCAGTGTTGCTAGAAAAAATCAGACAGAATTCAGGCCTACATTAAGCACATCTACACTAGAATCGCTTATGGTTCAGATGACGAAAACGTCATCACAGGGGGTAGGATGCTTCAAGAAAACCTACACCGAAAATCAGCTGCTTGGTGCGAAACAAGCTAAACCCAGAACTAAATGGTAGTGTACAAATGTGATTGTGTAATATGATATATTTCAGATTGCTGTCAGGAAGGACAGTCTTTATCGAGAAAGATGCTTTACTCGAAAATTTTCTCAGAGCGAGGGGATTACTGATAACCCACTTCAAAGGTTGGCAACTCTGACACTGTAACTGTGATTATTGCATCAATCATTTGTTTTGATGCTTTCATAGCATGATGGATTTCCGCTTTCGGAGCAACACATAGCTCTGAGGCTCAAGGAATCTACATTAACCTACATCGGAAATATGGCGGTGTTGATAAGTACAACTACGCAACCATCACCACCGAGTTTTGGTCAGAAAGGAACAATAAAAGTGTTCTAAGAAGAAGAAGAAGAAGAAGAGGAATAGCAAAACCATCTATGCACAGGCCATGAAGGTACTTGGAGGATCCGAAAGTGAAAACCTTTACTCGGCACTTGGTAGGGTAGAGTGATTACCTCTATGACCGGCCGAAATTGTCCACAGGAATACGCCAGCTACTCATTTTTGTTGCAGACTGATTGAACCTCAAGACCACGTCCCGTTCCAGAATCGAAAATCCCCTTTCTTAAAATTTTCGACTTCCTGGCAAGGAATCGAACCGACATCCTTCTGTGTGAACCAAGTGCACATTTACCTTTACTTCCTCCGCTCAGAATCCCCTTAATAATAATAATAATAATAATAATAATAATAATAATAATAATAATAATCTCAGCTACCGTGTGCAGAAATTTCAATGTGATGACACCTAGGTTGTCTATATACCAATTTCGACGTTTCGTTTTACTCTACCAGATGGCAGAGTGAACTGAATCTCAGTTGGGCGAACTACACCTGAGATTTAATTAATTTCTGTAGGGTAAAAACCTACCATAAATTGTTATCAGAGATCTCTTTACATACCGACATTGTCTGATCAGAGAAATGGAAGGCCCACGGATAGCATGAAATGAAATCCCTTCTACTGGCAAACCCAGTATCATTCGGGTCGAGAGAGACAAGGAAGGTCGTGTAGGTAAGATAAAAGTGGAGAACCTGGCACAATAAGAAGTAATGCCAGGCTCGGCTAGGGTCATCGTGTTCGCCAACACATTCTCCCACACTGAGAGGTCGAATGGATTGCCATTTACAGTTACCTCTTACGACAGGTAAGGGTTACCAAGGTATTCTCAAGGGGTACCTGAGAAACGGACCAATAGGAACTATACAGGTGCAACAGTAAAGTACGGCCAAACTTTCAGGACACATTCCTCACATGCAGAAGAAGAAAATATATTATATCGTCCCTGTTCTGCCAAAACGGCGAATGTAACAATGCTCTTCCTATCCATTATTTCCCTTAAGACTGGTCACGCCTTCCAGCTATATATTGTTATGCGGTCCAACAGAACAATTTTCGTTGGGTTATTTTTCCTATGCGCGTGTGTAAAGGAAAATGATCCTTAAATACATCACACTCTAGGAGTGCGTAAATGTCATGTAAACATACATTCCTTCAGTATGGTACAGTAAGGTTCATATTCCTTTACACACGCACATAGGAAAATGAACTCAACGGAAATTGTTCTGATGGACCGAATATCAATATGTGGCTGGAAGGCGTGACCAGTCTTAAGGGAAATAATGGATAGGAAGAGCTTTGTAACATTCGCCGTTTTGGCAGAACAGGGACGATATGAAAATGGGTCCGGAAACGTTTTATTCCACCGAGCGAGTTGGCCGTGCGGTTAGGAGCGCGCAACGGTGAGCTTTAATTCTGGAGATCGTGGGTTCGATCCCCATTGCCGGAAGCCCTGAAGATGGTTCTCCCCATCGTCGACATAAGACCTATTTGTGTCGGTGCGACGTAAAGCAACTTGCAAAAGAAAAGTCTCATTTCCATGTTAGAACTAATTTTCTACAGCTCTACATAGTACAGAAGGTCGTTCGGGACCTATGGGGGCGATGTTTGAAGCTTATGAAAACTATGTCTCCACCAACGATCATGCTCTAGCTATAGCCCGACAAAGCAGACTTTTTCGCAGAGCCTAGCATGTCTATCTTATCCCACTCCTCCTGACGGGCTTTCCAGAGGCCATTAACAGTGCGTGGACGTTTATTCCCTAAGGCCCTTCTTATGAGTCCAAATGCACAGAAGTCCATGGGTGACCCATCGGGTACCTTCGCCGGAATGTCAGTAAAAGGAATTGCACGAATTCCAGTTTCCATCTCCATTCTCTCTAAGAACAGACGAGTCGTGATGTACCCATACCTGATTATTCGCCCACCCATACAGACATAGCCCATACATATCTGTGTTGTAGATGGGTGTTAAAATCTCTTCTTGACAGAGTTCACCTTCACATTATTAGCGACACGGCGAATAGTTAACTTGCCTTTGTAGCAGTATCCAGTGATGATCATGAAACCACTTGGAAAACTTTCCTGACATTATTTATCCAATGTTTGTTTTTGTGTTATTTTTTTATCTCTAGGCGGTAGTAAATCGAGCAGGGTTTGTTACAAAGACTAGGGTCTAATATCACCACATTTTAACATCTGTTCCCTGTGAGAGAGCGCCCATACAGCTTTCTTGTGTTAGTGCGACGTTTCGAAATGTGACGAGGCAACAGCTTGTGAACTCGGCGCTTATGCCGCTTTTCTATACTGCTAATAATAAGAGTTGGCGTATGACAGGTAAGGTTGGAGGGAGGAGCAATGCACGTGCCATTTCACGATGTTGCCACATTCCAGCATTCCTTTCTACATGCTCTTACCCCTCGCTTCCGGCTCACTTGTTCCCTCCTTCATTCTGACCGCTGTGATCTGCTGTAGACTACCTGGCCAGGCGGTGTCGTCCCATTTGCGATCACTCTTATACAAACAATCAGGTTCTTATCAGTGACAGTGACAGGTTTGGCAACTCCCAGCAAGACGAGCTGCCCTGAAGTGTTATCTCCATGGCAACCGCAGTCGCCCCACCCTCGTTTCCATGGCAATCACACAGCCACTCCCTTTATCCCGCCTCGGCAGGCAGTAAACGGACCTTCCTCTAAGAAATGTCAGACACCAACTCTTATTATTAGCAGTATAGTTGCAGGTCCTTGTTCATTATGGTGTTAACTGTTGAAATAGACATACCTAACTTACGTGCGGTAGTCCTTTGGCGGACAAGGTTACCTCCTGAGATAAAGGACTTCACTTACCTTACCACTTCCGGTGTACGGCTGGTGGCTGATCGTGGATTTGCCTGGATTTTCCCCTCTGTCTTCAAACTCGTCACCAGAGATTCCGAACGACACAGGAATAGAACGTACCAGCATACCATGGGTCAGGACAAGGTATCACCGAGAGCAGAATCAAACCACCTAACGGAGGGCATTTTGAATATTTCATGTAATAAAGAGTAGGAATGAACCTGCCCGCCTTTCTACCATCTGAGTCATTCTAACGTTTGATGAACTTCGACAAATAGAATTTCACTTCTATGTTTGGCAGAATGAATTATTTATTTAACCTGTTTATCCTCCAGGGATGGTTTTTCCCCCGATACAGCGAGGGATCCTACCTCTACCGCTTCAAGGGCAGTGTTCTCGAGCGAGAGACATTTAGCCGGATTTACAAGCGAGGAGGAGGACCAGTACCTATCCCAGGCAGCCTCGCCCACTGCGCTGAACAGGAGCCGTCGTTACCATAAGACGTATCTGTATCTGTGCGACGTAAAGCAAATTATATCTACTCTATCTCCTCATGCTGTCGAAATGCTCCATTCCGGAAAGAGTGGGAATAACTGGTGCGAAGATGTCTGAAGTTTTAACCGTGATTCTAAGTGGCCAAAATGACATGTAAAAGGTAATGATAATGATAATAATAAGGGGTTGGGGCTTAGGCAATGGCAACGTTTTCTAGTACGAATGCGACGTCTAGTAGACAAATGGAAATAGACAAATGAGATGGGGAACGTACGGTGCTGAGGAATGTATGCATTATTCCGAGGAGGTTTATGAGGTGGTGAATATAAATCCAAGCAACTATCAGACATAAAATCCTTGTGCTACATAATGTTCATTCTCACAGAGTGCAGTAACCTGTACGGTAAACCGTCAGAGTAGTCCCCTAGACTTTCCACAAGACGTTGCCAACGATGCGGGAGACGTAGGATACCAGTCACCTCACCACGTGTGAATTTTGCAAACTCATGTCCCAAACCGTTTCCCACGCAATGATTCTTTCACTTTGGGGATGATATTATGAAAATTGCATGGAAGCAAGCTGAGTGAATATGGAGGGTGTTCCAGCACTTGCCTCGTCACATTCGTTCTGCACATAGCCTGATTCACTACTGCAGTCCCATCGCCCTGTCAGTGGTACCTGTCCAACGTACCGCAATCTCGTTCTGTGTCCATGTACTATGAGTGTCGTGTTTCTCAGATCATATGGTAGCGTCTTGCAAATGTTAGGGAAAGAATAGTTACCATGACTTATGCACCAACTCTCGAAATAGTGTTTCCTTTGAATAAGAGAACCGGGAAGTGTGATAGGCTCAAAAATTTCATTTCGTCTTTGAGCTTAAAAAAATGTCCAATCTTTCCTGAAGAATTTGGTGTACCAAGTATTGCGCTGAAGTTATTTTTGAGGCAATACAATTCGGTTTAAACATAACTCTGCACGCTGAATGTCATTAGATACCAGTCAAACGTTCTTTTTGGATTTTCCGGAAGTCATATTTTCTTGAAACTGTGTGTACCTTTTTCTTAGAAAATATCACATCAATGTATTTGAAACTTGGTAGCCTCTTAGACGCTATATATATATATATATACATGATTCTGGAAGTAAATTTAATCAGATATATTGATTAGTTCATGGAGGTCAGCTTGAAAAGCACTGAAAATTTTACAGAAAATTTCCATTTTCAACTAGGATATTAAAAAAAAATTCTCAAGTCCTGTAAACAATGGGACAATAATTTTACTTCAACAGTAGTTCAAAACAGGTTTAAACATTATGCATGCTAAGTTTCATGGGTCTGGTTTGAGTATTTTCTCCGAAAAAGGTACATCAGTTGAGGCAACTTTTAACAATATTTTTTAAACTATGTTATTTAATAATATTTCTTCTGACCAAAATATTAAACGTAGAAGCTTGGCATTCTACCCAAATAATTAGGTACGTATCTTGAATATATATAAAAAGACCATTCAAGGAAATACCTCTTTTAGTTTCTGAGATATGTAATTAAATATCGGAATATATATTTTGCTATAGTTTCACATTTCCCGGTTCCGTTAACGTCATGTAAATGCTTATATATATTTACGAGACGGCAGGCTGACTGGATTTTTCCAGTTTTTTAACGTCCCAGAAACCAACTCATGGAGTTACCGCACTTCACGCCCTCAAATAGTATCGACTTAGCTGGAATTTAAGCCTTTACCTTGAGAACAGAGAGATAACAACTTAGACCGATTCACACGCTAAACACAGACTTCATTACGCACAAATAGTATATCCTAACTATTGACGTCGTGTGGGATTCGGGAGAGTAGGCAATTTGTAATTCTAAGGTAAGCAAAACAGAAGTTACTAACTGCCAGTTACCGGGTTTTATTCTAAGCCCCGCGAGCTCTAACAAGCGATTTAGCATTCTCCCGTTTCCGGGCTAAGCAGGCATGCAAGAATTAATGCAGGGAGAGAAAGAGGGGAGTGCCAGATGTCAAGGGTTAACTGGAGAGTTGCGCATGTCACAAATGAAGGGTTGGGTTATGTAGAAAAGTGGTTAACGCAAACAGGAAAATGTCATGCTATTTTAACACCTGCTATCACTGTTTCTTTAGGGTGGTTTCATGATTTGCGGAATTAAGTTAAGGTATAATTTCAAAGCATCCGATTACAGAGTCTCAAACCAGTTCACCATAGAATATCGTGCGATTCAAGAAGCTATTTTTCGACCTTCCATAAGGGCGTTTCTCTTGCACAAGCACGCCAGAATAAGGAAATGTGATCGGAGTGGCAATTGAGACCTGCTGGTGAAATGCTATTATATCTCAAAGAAGAAGAAATAAAGGTTCCAGGACTGAGTCCATAGCTTTATTATTAGCCTAATAATAAATGCATTATCGAGCTCGATAGCTGCAGTCGCCCAAGTGCGGCTAGTATCCAGTAATCGGGAGATAGTGGGTTCGAGCCCCACTGACGGCAGCCCTGAAGATGGTTTTCCGTGGTTTCCCATTTTCACACCAGGCAAATGCCGGGGCTGTACCTTAATTAAGGCCACGGCTGCTTCCTCCTAATTCCTAGGCCTTTCCTATCCCATCGTCGCCATAAGACCTATCTGTGTCGATGCGACGTAAAGCAAATAGCAAAAAGCAATAAATGCATTAAAATCGAACGTACCTCATTGGCAATGCCTACTGACAACAGTATAACAACATAATTGAATTTAAATATAAATTACGAAAAAACAACAAAATTGAGCAGCTACATGAAAACAAAGCATTACTAGGTATTATATTAAAATCAAACCCCGTGGCGCAACAGACCCGAAGGTCCTAGGCCTACCCAGGCCAGGAAGGCCTGCAGATTATGAGTTGTCATGTGGTCGGCACGACGAGCCCTCTCGGCCGTTATTCTTGGCTTTTTGGACCGGCTCCACTATCTCACAGTCAGATAGTTCCTCAATTGAAATCACGTAGGCAGGCTATGTGGACCCAGAAACCAGCCCTCAGATCCAGGTAAAAAACCCTGACCTGACCGAGAATCGAGCCTGCGACCTCCGGGTAAGAGGCAGGTACGCTACTCCTATAGCACGGGAACGACATAGACATTATATCAATATAAAAAATCGTGATGTTGAAACACTGTACATTAAAACGAGGAACAAAAAATCCAGCGGGGCCGTGCTGAAATCGTGGCCTCTAGTTTTACCGAAAAGCGGATGTCACGTGATAGATGTTGTCGAAATAAGGTATCTAGTCAGTATGGGTTTGAAAATGCATTTCTTAATTCAAAACACAGTTCTGCATTTTTGAGACCATGAGTTACAAACCATTTTTCACCACTGGGGTAGTAAATGTACTTGGCTGGGCGCATCAACTTCGAGGCGCCACCTAGAAGCCAATTAACGTTCGACCTTGGTGATTCTTGGACGTTCTGGGATTCTAACAACCCGCCGTACTCCCTAGAACACGTTTTCGATATTGCTGAACCCATTCATTGCCCATATCTCGCGACATTTTACGAAAGAAAGACTTATTCACATTTCTTCGCACCACAGTTCTCTCAAATGTACATTATTTCATGTGCATGCCTTTCAAGTGTGGAATAAGCTGAAACAACGCCTGATACGCATAGAACCCATTAAGACGATCCTCTGCGGGAAGAATAACATACACAGTACCCCTGCCTGTCGCAAGAGGCGACTAAAGGTGGCCTCAGGGGCTCTTTACTTGGGAGCCTGATTTGATGCCCACGGGGCCTTTAGCTGAGTCCTGGCATTGCTTCCACTTGTCTTTGTCAGTCTTCTTACCTTTATCATTTACCTTGGTCAACACTTGTTCTTTTCTCACCCCGACGGTATTAGATGTCAAGGGCTAAGAAGTCTTTCAATGTTACGCTTTTCGTCACCCTTATCTGTCTTTGGCCATTGCATTCATTTTTCGGAATGTCAGACCCCTTCTATTGTTTGCCTCTAATTAGTGCCGACAGAGGATACTGTTATACTTACTCTTAAAACAGTTATTACCACCATCACCACGCAATGAGACGAATCAAACCAGTCCACGCTGGTGTCCATAAATAGACTTATTAGCTGCGCGGCACGGCAATTTTACTATCTCAAGATGGCAGCACTATTTCATCATCTGATGGCATAATACTGAGACTAGATTCTAGTTAGTAGATACATCCATCCTTCCCCTTTAAAATGAGATATTCATCCTTGCCGTCACACATGGTATCTTGACATAATTTCAATATTAAATTTTTGATGTTTTGTCCCGAAACTGACGACTAGAAATTAATTATGAGCAGAGTAATTCAGGGCCTAATAAATCCCTTCTTTCTACGGCTGTTCTCATTCTCAATAGCCTTTGGCTCATCCATTGTTTAGAATGTCCGACGTACTCCCTTACTACCTTCGTCCATTTCTGAGGGTCAGCTCTTACTATGTGCCTGTCCCACCTCCATTTCATCGAGCATACCTCCTTTTGTACATCCTTCACTCCAGAGTCATGCCTTATGATTAGGCCCCAGATGTTTAGGCGTTAATAGGTTAGAATACAAGCATACTGAAGCGAGTAACAATGAATACGCTAGCCCGAATAACAGATCTGCGATGAGATTCGCAATAAACATTAGGGGCCCATCCAATTAGAATCCCTGGAAGTTATGTTACTCTCACTACATTACGGAAGAGCGGGCTAGACGAGACTTCCTACTAGACAAATTAGTCTGCATTCTAACCAATTACTGCCTAACATCCAAGCTCTACTTGTGATGTATTATGGACAAGATCCCCCTGAAAAACATCCGGTAAGGTACTTTCCATACTCTACTGACAGACTAGAAGTTCGATGGCCTGCTGTTTAGTTACCAAACATCTCCTAACGCCGTATAGGTACCGCTTCCGATGAATACAGTGTTGTAAAGTAATAACCAAGGCCAGGATTTTGATGACCTAAACATGTTTGAAAAATGATCTATAAAATGACGGCGAAATTCCAGTAATTTTATCCAAAAACCTTTAAGAATGACACACAAATTTTAAATGAAGTATTACAATCAATTTACTAATCGAGTTGGTGTAGTCTATATTAATTTTCCCATAATTTTAACACATAAACAAATGCAAACAGAATTCCTCTTTCTATAATAACACAAATTTAATGGATACCTAATCCAGTCCAACTCGTTGGCTGAATGGTCAGCGTACTGCCCCTCGGTTCGGAGGGTCCCGGGTTCGATTTCCGGCCGGATCGGGATTTTAATCGCGTCTCACTACATCCTCTGGCTCGGGGACTGGGTATTTGTGTATGTCCCAACACTCTCCTTTTCATATTCAGACAACATACCACACTACCAACCACCACAGAAACACGTAATAGTAATTACATCCCTCCACATAAGGTTGGCGTCAGGAAGGGCATCTGGCCGTAAAACAGGGCCAGGGGCGCGTGGCTGAGAGCTTGCATCCGGGAGATAGTGGGTTCGAATCCCACTGTCGGCAGCCCTGAAGATGGTTTTCCGTGGTTTCCCATTTTCACACCAGGCAAATGCTAGGGCTGTACCTTAATTAAGGCCATGGCCACTTCCTTCCAACTCCTAGGCCTTTTCTATCCCATCGTCGCCATAAGACCTATCTGTGTCGGTGCGACGTAAAGCCACTAGCAAAAAAAAAAAAAGAACAGGGCCAAATCCACATGTGCGACGCAGTTCGCACCCGCAACCCCACATGTGTGGAAATAGCGGTAGAAGAAGAATAAATAGCCTACCTAATCCAATTTCATATTTTGATGAAGATGCACATAAATACTGGTTAATATTCAAGCCCAATGTCTAATACTGCAAATTCAATTTTTCTTTCAAGAATATATTTTCAGTTATGTGGTCCAATAAGTCGGAAACATCTAAAGAATAAAACAACAAAAACACTTACAGGTGCGAGAATGTCCAATACGCCACGCATAAATGCTTCAAAATTTTCAAACATGTAAGAAAATGGCTCAAAATATATAAACCACTCTAAAAAATTCCATAAAATAACCAAATAAAGACCTATAATTTTAGAAAATTACCTAAAAATGGCAAAAAATTACAAAAAAGACCTACCGGTAATGAATTAGCATATCTACAATGTAGGAACTATGATCAGGATTTCTGTACAAGTTGGTAATGTCTGTTGTGAACCGATTAAAAGATGACATGTCATAAAAATCTTAGTGCTGGTAATAACTAAAAGGAATCGCATAAAAAATGACACGAAATGTACGAAAGGTACCTTAAAATATGCCCTTATTTGTATATAACGTCATTACAAACGTAGTCACCCAGCAATCCACTCACAATTTACTAAAATTCCCATTATAAGCAGTGCAGTATCATAATTACAACGCAATCACCTACAACTTCAAATATAAGATATTTCCAATACTTTATCACTACAATTTACTGTGCACTGAATGGCACAGATTAACGAGTTTACTACAAAGAAATTCACGAAAAATTTACAAGATATTAGATTCTTTCTTGAATCACCTTATGTTTCTGGGAAAAGGCTCTAAGGCGGCTGCAGGTAATCCATTCGAATTATCAAAATTTCAAGTGCACAGACATAATCATAATTTTATTTATATAGATAATCAAAAGATCTCTATATACGCATGATCATGGATGCCTTAGCCATAGTAATAATATTATTCAGTACAATATATTTCCTTTCCAAGCATTGATTACTTCTCTCACTGCTACGTATTTCTCATATCACGAGTTTTGGTAGAACTTACTGTCAGACTCCATCTCTGGCCTGGAGGAAGAAGACAAACTTCCGATGTACTGGCGAAACCAGTCTGTCTGGAAGCTTATCAGAAACTGGAAAGGGATACATTTTACGCGCCGAGAGTCTCTTGCCTTAGGTCACGCGGCCTCGCACTCTATTCCCTTTACAGCACACAAGAGGGTACAGTAAATGGAAATGATGTATCGTCCTGCCGAGGGTCGAAATGTATCTTCCGGAGGATAATAGAACATGGTGCACAAAATGAACAACATTCAGCCTGGAAGTTTGCGACTGTTCTTGCCTCCAGAATAATACACATGACATTAGAATAACAATATTAATAAGAGGAAGAATATATAATTATCCCATACTCTCTCAGTTATATAGAATTTATTTATTTATTTATTTATTTATTTATTTATTTATTTATTTATTTATTTATTTATTTATTTATTTATTTATTTATTTATTTATTTATTTATTTATTTATTTATTTATTTATTTAACTTCCCTCAATGGAAGACTTCTGTATTACACCTTGCACATAAAAAGTAATATTGATAAAAATTATGGAGTGATCAGAAATCACATTTAACTCAGAAGGAACAATTACATAAAATTCTAAAAGCAACATGAATCTAGCAAGATAATTAACCCATTGAGAAATGTTTATTTCACTTGAAAAGGCGAGTTCCAATTCTTCACATTCTACGTTATGAATGTTGCAATATACAACACTGGATTTATATTTTAGATTCCTATACTTAACTGAAGTCTCAGGGTTATGATTCATTCCCCACCCGTAGCTCATTTTAAGGGAAGAGAATGAATTTTCGACACTAGAACGCCTGTGTCCAAATTCCCTTCGTCTTATAAAAAGAGTCGTTCCGTGCGGAGATATCTCGTTTACGAACATTTATTATTATTATTATTATTATTATTATTATTATTATTATTATTATTATTATTATTATTATTATTATTATTATTATTATTATTATTATTATTATTATTATTATTATTATTATTATTATTATTATTATTATTATTATTATTTATCATTCAAATATCACGATACAAGACAGGTCTTATGGCGATGGGAGAAAACCTGGTTAGGTCGGTTGTGCAATTTCCGCATCTTCCGTGAACTCAGTAGTACTAAAATAACATCTACTAAATTCAACACAGCTTCAAGGGATAGAATGGAGTAACAACTAGCAAATTTGCAGCATATCCCACATTCTTCTGAATATTAACGTTATCAAAGCTGCTAGGTGTTTACATGTTATTCCTTACTACACCACATTCCTTGCAATTTGTTCAGCCTTCTATTTCAGTATTACGCACGCCCCTTTCTAACACAACTCTTGAGAAATGTTGCAATACTTCGCACTGGAAGATTGCAGCAGATGCGGATTTGTAGGCAGTGATTTACCGACCGTCCGCCTCTGTGGTGTAGTGGTTAGTGTGATTAACTGCCACCCCCGGAGGTCCGAGTTCGATTCCCGGCTCTGCCACGAAATTTGAAAAGTGGTACGAGGGCTGGAACGGGGTCCACTCAGCTTCGGGAGGTCAACTGAGTAGAGGTGGGTTTGATCCCCACCTCAGCCAATCTGGAAGTGGTTTTCCGTGGTTTCCCACTTCTCCTCCTGGCAAATGCCGGGATGATACCCTCGGACTCAGCGAGAGATCCCACCTCTACCGCCTCAAGGGCAGTGTCCTGGAGCTTCAAACTCTGGGTCGCATGATACAACTGGGGAGGATGACCAGTACCTCGCCCAGTCGGCCTCATCTGCTATGTTGAACAGGGCCTTGCAGGCGGATGAGAAGATTGGAAGGGATATACAAGGAAGAAGGAAGGAAGCGGCCGTGGCCTTAAGTTAAGTACCATCCCGGCATTTGCCTGGAGGAGAAGAGGGAAACCACAGAAAGCCACTTTCAGGATGGCTGAGGTGGGAATCAAACCCACCTCTACTCATTTGACCTCCCGAGGCTGAGTGGGCCTTGTTCCAGCCCTCGTACCACTTTTCAAATTTTTTGGCAGAGACGGGAATCGAACGGGCCTCCGGGGGTGGCAGCTAATCACAATAACCACTACACCACAGAGGCGGACTTCTTACTCTTTTTCTTTTTTGAAAAATGTAGCTTTCTCTTTTATCTGTCAAACGTTAAACACAATTGCAAGTCAAATACCCTCGAAGAATTACGCGTTCTACCCAAACACTAAAAGAGTCTTAAATTTTTTATTTCCATGTATCCGTTGTCGAGGATCGTAAGTCTGCGTTAAAAGGATAGAAAGATTATTGATGCGCGGTTAGGAAAGAACACATGCTGAGAATTTCATGTGCAAGAAAATGCACATGTTTTACGAAAACTATGTACTTGTTGGTAAATAAGGAGTAAAGTAAAACATGCATGTACAGCTAAGCCCACTTTACAACATAAACATGAAAAAACCCTCAGCAATGTATGAGCTTTCAAAAATGAAAAACATTGTTCCTTTCCACTTCTTGACCTAGAACCTCGATTACCGCAATGTTAAATCATCCACCGTAAATTACACTCTCAGCCAAGTCCGTGCACCGTCTCGTTATATCTCGCTGAGTGATCCATATTCCGACTGTGGATCTTAGTTATTTCCAGAGCCAAACAATAGTATAATGGGCCAGGAGGAGAATAACAAAGAGAGGGCACGCTCTCCAAGGAAGAGAAGAGAAATAAAGAGAATAAGAGGAACATCCTCTTAGAGGAAAAGCGCAATCTCGACGTGGTATTTCCTTTAAGAGCCTTACAAAGTGAAGTCGATACTGCAGTTGCCTTTGAGGCGCATGTTTTTAATCTTCCCCACTGAAAATAATTGCAGTGAGGATATTGCAGGGAGCTCCTTCTGGTCACTTACTGGAATGTTTGAGGTTATTACATATTACATATACTACATTAATCTTCATTATAGACTGCTATGCCTTTCAGCGTTCGTTCTCCAAAAATCTGTAAATTAACTCCACAGTTCTCTATTTGCAAATAAATGAATGGCCTCGTTTATTTCCACATTTATTTTCTGCAAATCACTAAACAGCGAATCTAATCGTTGTCGTCTTATCGTCCCTCTGCTTCACTTACCCTCAATAACCTGCCTCCCTATACTCACTCGATATGAGCCCACGATCTAAATCAGTGTATACTCACAGCTTCGTCCATTGAGCGTAATCCTTAATTAGCCTTTATCTCTTCTCATGCTGAGTACTTTTCCGTCAATGTTTCCACCTGTTTGGATATAGAAGATGGTTGCCAAGTTGTACTTCCTCTTAAGGCCGATCTCCACTGATTAACATTTAACAACATGTTCAATGTTTAAAGTTGAATAGTGTTTCATTTAACATTGTGTCCACGTTTAATAATAAACATGTTAAACTTGACTTTCTTTGTTTATACACTGACTGAAAGAGCAAATGCAACACCAAGAAGGAGTGGTCAGAACTTTATGCCAATTGCAGGGTATACTGACGTCACTGAGGTATGCTCATGATGTGAAATGCGCCGCTGTGCTGCGCACGTAGCGAACGATAAATGGGACACGGCGTTTGCGAATGGCCCACTTCGTACCGTGATTTCTCAGCCGACAGTCATTGTACAACGTGTTGTCGTGTGCCACAGGACACGTGTATAGCTAAGAATGCCAGGCCGCCGTCAACGGAGGCATTTCCAGCAGACAGACGACTTTACGAGGGGTATGGTGATCGGGCTGAGAAGGGCAGGTTGGTCGCATCGTCAAATCGCAGCCGATACCCATAGGGATGTGTCCACGGTGCAGCGCCTGTGGCGAAGATGGTTGGCGCAGGGACATGTGGCACGTGCGAGGGGTCCAGGCGCAGCCCGAGTGACGTCAGCACGCGAGGATCGGCGCATCCGCCGCCAAGCGGTGGCAGCCCCGCACGCCACGTCAACCGCCATTCTTCAGCATGTGCAAGACACCCTGGCTGTTCCAATATCGACCAGAACAATTTCCCGTCGATTGGTTGAAGGAGGCCTGCACTCCCGGCGTCCGCTCAGAAGACTACCATTGACTCCACAGCATAGACGTGCACGCCTGGCATGGTGCCGGGCTAGAGCGACTTGGATGAGGGAATGGCGGAACGTCGTGTTCTCCGATGAGTCACGCTTCTGTTCTGTCAGTGATAGTCACCGCAGACGAGTGTGGCGTCGGCGTGGAGAAAGGTCAAATCCGGCAGTAACTGTGGAGCGCCCTACCGCTAGACAACGCGGCATCATGGTTTGGGGCGCTATTGCGTATGATTCCACGTCACCTCTAGTGCGTATTCAAGGCACGTTAAATGCCCACCGCTACGTGCATCATGTTCTGCGGCCGGTGGCACTCCCGTACCTTCAGGGGCTGCCCAATGCTCTGTTTCAGCAAGATAATGCCCGCCCACACACTGCTCGCATCTCCCAACAGGCTCTACGAGGTGTACAGATGCTTCCGTGGCCAGCGTACTCTCCGGATCTCTCACCAATCGAACACGTGTGGGATCTCATTGGACGCCGTTTGCAAACTCTGCCCCAGCCTCGTACGGACGACCAACTGTGGCAAATGGTTGACAGAGAATGGAGAACCATCCCTCAGGACACCATCCGCACTCTTATTGACTCTGTACCTCGACGTGTTTCTGCGTGCATCGCCGCTCGCGGTGGTCCTACATCCTACTGAGTCGATGCCGTGCGCATTGTGTAACCTGCATATCGGTTTGAAATAAACATCAATTATTCGTCCGTGCCGTCTCTGTTTTTTCCCCAACTTTCATCCCTTTCGAACCACTCCTTCTTGGTGTTGCATTTGCTCTGTCAGTCAGTGTATATAGGCCCTAAGTATTTCATCACATCAGTTTGTGGTAATACATTTAGGTGGTGTCTTATATTTTCAAATAAGGACAATGGACTCAGATGAAGAGGATTTGGCCCTTTGTTATTTCCACTGTTGCTTCTTGTTATGACTTAGAAATGCAGTTTTATTAGACACATTTTCTCCCCTCGTCCTGCTCATTGCTTCAAAAGCAAACCACTTTGAATTATAAACTTTGTCCGCTCCCGCACCCGAGTTCTGATGTTTTTGCAATACTCGACTGTACTGGGAACGGAGGGACGCTAGGTTTTCTCAATGCACTCGCGGGAACAATTATAGATAATTTAGAGTTCCTGGAAACTGTCAGCTTTCTTCGCTTTATCTCTGTATTCCTTTGATGAGACTTCCCACAAACAAGGCCTTTCTATTATATCATTAATTAAGTCCAAAGTAATGTTGCGGAGTGTTGTAACTATAATCCTACTTCACGAGAAGTACGTCGTTTGGCTCTCTGTTGACATGGAAACTGCAAGGGATTTGCCGAAGCTGTGCCAACATCTCACGAACAACGAATTGACTTGACATGTTTTCCACATGTTAAAAGTGTTAACCTCAACATTCTGAGTTAACATACAAAGTCAATTTGAAGACACAATCACAATATACATCTCAATCGTAACATGTTAAATTTAACATGTTGGTGTTAAATGTTAATCAGTAGAGACCGGCCTTTAAAACAACAATCATCATCTGTTCGGAGAACCAATACTCTCTATACCTTCATGCCTGTTACTTTCAACTTAGAAATGTACCCAGCTTTCACTCCTGCGCAGAAATTTGGACGGCAGATAGATGGAAATAAAGATGATTTCTTCCCAAACTCACTTGTTTCTTATAGATTACCGTTCCGTTTATCGCAGCTACGAGCTCACGGCATTAGCTTCTCTATACCTTGATTCAATTTCACTTGCTATACTTGCTATACACACCCTAAGTACTTGAAATTATCCACCGGTTACAGTTTTGCATTCCTCTTACGTTTCTTCTCAACTGTGGTTATTAACTGCGATTAATATTTCCGATTTGTCCATATAATCCAAGAGAATGAGACCTCTTGTGTCTTTCTGCTGGCTAATGGTTAACAAATAATGGAATAGACTATCTATAACAGGATTACCAATAAGCGTGTGCTTGGAAGTTAAAGTTAAGATCAATACCCCACCCATCCATGACGCAACAGCCCGGGTCACGGCCTACCAGGCGACCGCTGCTCACTCCGGTACACCCCCAGCATTTGCTGGTGTGAAAATAGGAAACCACGGAAAACCACCTCCAGGGCTAACTACAGTTGAGTTCGAACCCGCTATCTCCGGATGCAAGCTCACAGCTGCGCGCCCCTAGCGGCCTAAGGATATTAAGGTAGAATCATATCACATATGCAAATCAGACAGTGCAAGTACAATATGAATATTAAATACTAGATATAAGCTACTAGTTACAAGGCCGTTTCAAAAAGATAGAAATTAATGAAGATACCGAAGTGTTGTCTTAAATTTAGAGGCGAAGAGAATAAATAACACGGAGAGGAGGAATAAAATGACCAGTGAAAAGAAGATGAAGAAAATGAACAGGAAGTAGGAGGAGTTGATTTGAGGTCACAACTAGATAATAATAATTTCGTGTGGCTATTTCTAGCCGAGTGCAGCCCTTGTAAGGCAGACCCTCCGATAAGGGTGGGCGGCATCTGCCATTTGTAGGAAACTGCTTGTTATTGTGGTGGAGGGTGTTATGTGTGGTGTGTGAGTTACAGGGATGTTGGGGACAGCACAAACACCCAGCCCCCGACCCATTGGAATGAACCAATTAAGGTTAAAATCCCCGACCCGGCCTGGAATCGAACCCGGGAACCTTCGAACCGAAGTGGGACACAACTAGATGATTTATTACGTTTTTCTAATAGTTCAACACGAGCATGCTTAAAAGCTGAGTTGCTTGACATATTTCTGATGTCCACTGATAGGAGATTCCATTGTCGGGTTCCATCCTGTGTACAGAAAGCGATAAATACATAGTGCTGTAGGATCAGGTATTTTTGTTGTGGTATGTGGAGAGGAGTTTGATGCGATCACAGAGATAGGTTGGTTGAGAGGTTTGAGGAATATAATGCAAAAAGCAAAGAGTATGAAATGTATGGCTCTCCTGAAAACTAAGCACCCCGAGCCGCGTATACGATGGTGTGACGTGGTCAGCGTAACGAGACCCGCAGATAAATCTCACACAAACATTCTGAAAACACGGTAATCTCCTTACCCATTCTACTCCTAGGTTGTTGTAAACTATACTGGTCTTTGGTTCAGAGTGTCCTGAATTCGATTCGTGACTGGGCCCAGGATTTAGCCACCTTTGGCTATTTCCTCCAACTCAGCGACTGGGTGTTTGTGAACGTCTTAATATACGTCTCCATGTACATACAACATATCTCACTACCAACCACCACAGGAAAACGAAGAAGTGAACGCATCCCGTCACATAGGGTTGCCATCAGGAAAGGCTGTAAAAACTGGCTCCCCAGATAATTAGGATCATCATCATCATTCCGTGTCCGGTCAGCATTTCCAAAATGTAGCAACTCCTATGGCCTTGTTGTTCGCCTCGATAAGGTCCTGTGTAGTGCAGGGATGTTCTAGTAGGGGACAGATGAGCAGGTGGTTCGGATCTTGTGTTACACCACACTCGCAGGATGCGTCTCCATCAGCTGGAAGTATGGCCCATTTTTGCATGTTGGTCTTGCAAAGAGGTACGCACACCCTAAGATGATTAAGTGATCTCCAAATAGGGTAGGGCAGGTCATTTCCTGGAGCTAGCTCTTCCTTTGCAGGAGTATCAGGCGGCAGCACGCTCTTCCACCTGGTGATGCGGTTAGACTCAGGTGTTCCTACCAGTGGCTGAGTCCTGGTGATGAAGCTCTTTCTCGACTTCAGTCGACAGACTACAGCCTGGTGATCATGCAGTGGATGGCGAGAATCATTAGTCTGCTTTGTCCTCTCTGCATCAGCAGCAACAGCCCTTCTGATAGCGGGGGGAGCTATTCCAACAATCGGGTAGAGTTTGTCAACTGGGGTTGGCTTCAGACATCCCGACAAGATACGTACAGTCTCGTTGATAAATGCCAGGAAAAGAAAAAAGTTTTTGATTCAACAAATATTAACGGAGAAACTTGACTATTTCTGTTTTCTTCTCGCTAACATAGTTACACCACTGTGCATTAAGCAAATAATGTGTAGCTTAGTGAATTCTCTGAATCACAGACATCCAGAGGACACAAAACTTTAACACTTAATGCGGCAAAAAAAAAACGAATTAGCATATCATGCAAAAAATTACAAGGTTTTACGTTGCACTGACACAGATAGGGCTTATGGCGAAGATGGGATAAGAGAGATCTGGGAGTGGGAAGGAAGCGCCCGTGTTTCTTAACTAAGGTACAGCCCCAGCATTGGCCTGGTGTTAAAATGGAAAAACACGGAAAACAATTTTCAGGGCTGTCGACAATGGAGTTCAAACCCACTATCTCCCGAATGCAAGCCCACAGCTGCACGCTCCTTACCGCACTGCCAAGTCGCTCGGTAAAAGAAACTGTATTTTTATTTGCATACATTTATATTTTCTGAAAGATTTAGGGTTACTCGAAAGTTTATATCACTGCAGCCAGCCCATGATGTCTACTTACCATAAGCAGGGTTCCAATGAGGGTTTGTGTTGCTCTAGGAAAAATGTTTATATGCGGTTAGGTCTCTTGAGGCGGAGCAGCGCCTTAAGTTCTTGTTTCAGGACAGGAAAAGACTGTAATAGAAATGCATTATGAAAGCAAGTCTCGACAAAGACGCTGGGGTTTATGAGACATAAAATTGATCCAGGTCACAGACTCCCTGAGGACCTAGTAGTGCTTTCCGAATCCACTGATTCATAATGTAGAGAAAAAATTGTATGTGCGCTTCGATTTCACAGAGTGAATCTTGTGGTTTTTGCTGTTGGTTTTTACTTCAATATCTTCTTCTAGCCTTGATATAATATTTCGTGAAGATTTCTATGCTACCTTTAGGTTCCTCTTCCATCGCTAGGCAGTGGATGTGTAAGCCTATGTGTTATCAGTTTAGATTTCCTTAGTCTATTCTTTCTCAAACCTTTATACACATCTTAGGTTTTCAATACTTGAGAAGTACCCACATATTACTGTAAACATCATAATTATAATAAAAATCTAACATAAAAACTAGTATTAAAGTTACTATTATGCAATCGTCAACATAATTACATTGCATTATTTAGTCGTGCAGGGAACAACGCAGTGAATAGGACTACCAATACATGAAAATAATACCCGCCTCTGTAGTGTAGTGGTTAGTGTGATTAGCTGCCCCCCCCCGGAGGCCCGGGTTTCGATCCCCGGCTCTGCCACGAAATTTACAAAACGGTACGAAGGCTGGAACTGAGTCCGCTCAGCCTCGGGAGGTCAACTGAGTAGAAGGGGGCTCGATTCCCATCTGAGCCATCCTGGAAGTGGTTTTCCACTTCTCCTCCAGGTAAATGCCGGGATGGTACCTAACTTAAAGCCACGGCCGCTTCCTTTCATCTTCGTTGTCTATCCCTTCCAAAGCCGCTGTTCAGCATATCAGATGAGGACGCCTGGGTGAGGTACTGGTCCTCCTTCCAAGCTGTATCCCCCAACCCAAAGTCACACCCTCGAGGACACGGGCCTTTAAGCGATAGAGGTGGGATCCCTCGCTAAGTCTGAGGGGTAAACCAACCCTGGGCAGTAAACGGAGGTAAAAGCATAACAAACTTCATGCTGTTCCTCATTAACTGATTTACTTATGACGAAACTGTTTTTGAAAACACTGACATTGCTGTTCAAGTTAGACCAGATACTTTTCTGAATGTCTAAAGCTCATTAGTCTGTTAATGACTCTGTCAGTGGCATGGGAACATCACAATGTATTCAGTTCGTTTTAGACGCGCTGTTATTTTCTCAGCACGGAAGGGAAGACCATTTACTTATAACCGCTTGGGACTGACCTGATCAATAGATCTTAAGAGTGGATTCGAAGACTCGCCCAAACTAAGTTCAGTCATAAATAAAATCCTATCCTTTAGCAGAGGGCACGTTGCAGAAACATTGCAGTCGTCTCCCATATATCTCATTAACAAGTCCCTGTTCACTCCATCTCCACACCAGAGGTGGTTTAACAAAGGTTTCTCTCGTAATTACCGCCCAGGGGTGGCTTACTACAACAACTGAGCGCACATCCAAGTTGAGGACTGTTCTGGGGATCTTAAAAGTCTTAGACCTGGGATTGAGGTGGAGTTTATGGGGCCTAGTATTGCAGTAATTGGTCGAGAATGCTCGAATGCTCGATTACTACACGCAGTTTCCGAACGCTTTAATCCGTGAGGAGATTGCAAAAGAAAAGACCAGAGATGGGAAGTAACTGATTAAAAGTAAGTGAATTACTTATAAGGAATACTTTTGAAGTAATTTTTACTTGTAATCGTTACGTTTTATAATAAGTAATTCTTAATCGTAATGCAATTCCTGAAATACGATTGTAATCGTTACATTCTACTAATCGATATACATCACATGCAAGCAGAAAGGGTAAATAATTAAGCTGCCACACCCCAGAGATCCGGGTTCGATTCTCGGCTCTTACACGAAATTAGAAAAGTTGTACAAGGAATGGAACGGGGTCCATTCAGCCTCGCGAGGTTAAGTGAGTAAAGAGAGTTCGAATACCATCCTCCATGTGGTTTTCCACGGTTTCCCACATCTTCTCCAGGCAAATGCCTGGATAAGGCCACAGCCGCTTCCTTCTCCCTTCCTTGCCTACCGTTTCCAAACCTCCTATCACCCACAAGGCCCATGTGAGGCTGCTTGAGATAGACACTGGTCCTCCTCTCCAGTTTTATCCCCTAACCAAATATCTCACGCTCAACGCCACTGTCCTCAAGGCAGTAGAGGTGGAAGGGACGGTAAACTGACAAAATTAAAAAATGTAAAAATAAAAAATAATCCATCTAATTTAGCTAAAACCGGGCGTGCAGTTGTGAGCTTGCATCCGGGAGATAGTGGGTTCGAATCCAACTGCCGGCAGCCCTAAAGATGGTTTTCCGTCGTTTCCCATTTTCACACCAGGTAAATGTTGGGGCTGTACCTTAATTAAGGCCACGGCCGCTTCCTTCCAACTCCTAACCCTTTCCTATCCCATCTTCACCATAAGACCTATCTGTATAGGTGCGACGCAAAAGCCACTAGCAATTTAGCTAAATGACCATAGATCAATGTTATAAAATATTCTATCTCATATGTCTATAAAGTCCGCATCTGTGGTGTAATGGTTAATGTGATTAGCTGCCACCCCTGGAGGCCCGGGTTCGATTCTCGACTCTGCCACGACATTTGAAACGTAGTACGAAAACTGGAACGAGGTCCCGTCAGCCTCGGGAGGTCCACTCATTAGAGAGGGTTCGATTTCCATCTCAGCGATCATCGAAGTGGTTTCCCACTTATTCTCCAGGCAAATACCGAGATGGTACCTAACTTAAGGCCACGGCCGCTTCCTTCCCCCTGCGTTGACTATCCCTTCCAACCTTCCCATCCCCCACAAGGCCCCTGTTCAACATAGCAGGTGAAGCCATTTGAGCGAGGTACAGGTCCTATTTCCCAGTTGTATCCCCGACCAAATGTCTCGCGCTCCAAAACACTGCCTTGGGGCGGTAGAGGTGAGATCCCTCGCTTAGTATGGGGGGAAGAGCCAGCCCTGGGGGTCAAACGGATTAAATGAATATAAATAAATATGTTTATACATTTTTCCGCGTTTTCGCAAAAAAGCTATGAAGATCAACATGTCCGGTTTTGAAACCATATGGCTCATACGTATAAAACAACGTGATGGAATGAAGCTTGTATTAAAATATACGCAATTACAATTTTAACGACTACGTACACTCTCAGCCCCGAGCCAGTGAAATGTACCAACTAAGATTAAATTAACCGACCTGGCCGTGAATTGAATCCGGGCTCCTTGAAGCAAAGGCCAGTGCGCTAACCATTTAGCCAAGGAGCCGGACGAAAAAACATGTCTGAACAACCTCTGAAAGTTTATCGGTAGAGTTCTCTACCAACTTCTGTACGTTTTCCTAGTTGTTTAAGGTCGTTCTAACACAGCCAAGGTTTTCGGCGACAGAAGTGTGGGAAAGGGCTAGGATCAGTAAGATAACGGCCTTGGCCTTAATTAAGGTACAGCCCCAGCATTTGCCTGGTGCTGAAATGAGAAACTATCGAAAACCATCCTCAGGGTTGTCGGCGGTGGGATTCTTTTTTTTTTCTGTTACAGTAGGATTCGAACCAACCATCTACCGAATATAAACTCACAGCGGCGCGCCCCTAACCGCTCAGCCAACTCACTTGGTAGGCCTGTATCTTATTTCAAATGGAACTTCACTTGTTTAACTAACTTAACCTAACTCCATGGCACTACATCCCTGAACGACTGACTCGTTGGTTGAATGGTCAGAGTACTGGTCTTCGATTCAGAGGGTCCCGGGCTCGATTCCCGGCCGAGTCGGGGATTTTAACGTTCATTGGTTAATTCCAATGCCTCGGGGGCTGAGTGTTTGTGCTGTCCCCAACATCCCAGCAACTCACACACCACGCATGACACCATCCTCCACCACAGTAACACGCAGTTACCTACAAATGGCAGATGCCGCCCACCCTCATCGGAGGGTCTGCCTTACAAGGGCTGCACTCGGCTAGAAATAGCCACACGTAATTATTATACAGCCCTGAAGGGCCTTGGCCTACCAAGCGACCACTGCTCATCCCGAAGGCCTGCAGATTACGAGGTGTCATGTGGTCAGCACGACGAATCCTCCCGGCCGTTATTCTTTGCCTTCTAGACCGGTATCGCTATCTCACCGTCATATAGCTCCTCAATTCTAATCACGTAGGCTGAGTGGAATGGACCTCGAAGCAGCCCTCAGATCCAGATAAAAATCACTGACCTGGCCGGGAATCGCACCCGGAGCCTCCGGGTAAGAGGTAGGCACGCTACCCCTACACCGCGTGGCCGGCTCACATGTTTAACATTTACTATATATTCAGCTCGGCTCAAATGTCTCCTCGAGTCTGGAGGAATGAAATGCATGTTTCCTATCCCAAAGCCAGTGGCTGTTATCAGTAATCACGTAGTTCAGTGTACTCTAATGAGATGTGCTTTACTCTCGCCTGTAATGAGGAATATCTGCTCACAGAATTCCAACAAAGTGCCGATCGATACCTGTGACCTCCGACTTATTATTCCATTCATCGGAAACATTAATGAAGCAACATGTTACGTTCAATGTTGTATATCATCTTTTCTTGTAATATGCTTTACGTCGCACCGACACAGATAGGTCTTACGACGACAATGGGATAGGAAAGGGCTAAGGCAGCAGTCGTGGCCTTAATTAAGGTACAGCCATCGGTTGCCCTGAGAATTGTTTTCCGTCATTTTCCATTCTCCTGTATTAAGGCGAATGCCGAGACAGCTCCTAGTATAGGCCATGACCGCCAACCCCCTCACCTTCTCCAAGCATCTCCTTCATCGTTACAATCTCCTGGCCTGAGAGACGACGTTACGGTCTAGGTGGCCCGCCCTCCCCTTCACGGACGAAATGAAAACTTGTGTAGATAGATACTTCAGGATTCAAGTGAACTGTGTAGTTCTAGTCTTTCATTGGTCATGTTATCACATTATTATTATTATTATTATTATTATTATTATTATTATTATTATTATTATTATTATTATTATTATCATCATCATCATCTGTTTACCCTCCAGGGTCGGCTTTTCCCTCGGACACAGCGAGGGATCCCACCTCTACCGCCTCAAGGGCAGTGTCCTGGAGCTTCAGACTCTTGGTCGGGGATACAACTGGGGAGAATGACCAGTACCTCGCCCAGGCGGCCTCACCTGCTATGCTGAATAGGGGCCTTGTGGAGGTATGGGAATATTGGAAGGGATAGTTAAGGAAGAGGGAAGGAAGCAGCCGTGGCCTTGTGTTAGGTACCATCCCGGCATTCACCTGGAGGAGAAGTGGGAAACCATGGAAAACCACTTCCAGGATGGCTGAGGTGGGAATCGAACCCACCTCTACTCAGTTGACCTCCCGAGGCTGAGTGGACCCCGTTCCAGCCCTCATACCACTTTTCAAATTTCATGGCAGAGCCGGGAATCGAACCCGGGCCTCCGGGGGTGGCAGCTAATCACGCTAACCACTACACCATAGAGGCGGATTATTATTATTATTATTATTATTATTATTATTATTATTATTATTATTATTATTATTATTATTATTATTATTATTATTATTATTATTATTATTATAACCGTATAACTATGTATGCCTCTGAGGGGTGTAATGTTATTTGAATTATAACATGCAGTATTTTGATTCTGTTAGAGTAACTTTGCTTTATTTAGTGTTAATTATTAATTATTAATTACGATAGCATTAATCGTGATTCTAATGTACAATAATTGGAGGCCTAATAGCCTTAACTACGCCAATAAAGACATGTATTTATCTACCTATCTATATTCACTATTGCTGTATTCTGTTATGGTTTACAGTGTAGGAGATTGTTTCAGGATGTAGATAAGCGTTTTAACACAAACGTGAATACCCAGTCACCGATCCAGTGGAATGAACCATTTGCAATTAATATCCTCTGCCTGATTGGGAATCGTACACGCTGACCATTAAGCCGAGCAGTAAGTGCATGCCATCAGGGCTTGAGACCATAAGTGGGGGAAAGCAGTGGTCTCCCATGTTTTGTTTCCTCTGCGGCAGTGTTTTATCGAAGCTATGCTCAAAGAACTCTGAATATATTTCCTAGACTGGACGAAACAATAAGCAATCAGTTTCTCCAGAGGGCTCAATCGAACTCTATACTTCAGAATAGAAATTTCCTCAGGCTACCTTCGCTAATGAGCTCCTGGATTGTTATTCTTATTTTGCTAGCGGCTAAACATCGCACTGGCACATACAGCGTTTCGACGATGCTCTCAGTTATGAAATGAAATCGCTCTATATATCTGTGATTACAGTACGGTACTGCACTCTAGATTATAAAATGTTCACTACAATTACGATGCTTACCAATGCATTGCTAAGAAATGAGTTTTATTACCCCTTATTCCTGGTTTTTAAAATTAACTTTAAAATCATTGTTAGCTTCGTACCAGTGCAGGTTTTCACGACCAGTCTCTCGTTGGTATAGAAGTATCGTTGGCTTGTAGGGCGCAATACAATAGGGTATGAAGTTTTTAGAGCATCGCCGAAATCTGTGTTGACATTTGCAAGAATCCACACCCCGTTATCTGCGGCGGAGGGATGGGGGGGGGGGGGAGGAAGGCACAGCAGGTGACTGGAGATATCGAACACTTAAAAATGTCTAATCTAGTTCGAATACGTCAGCCAACCCCAGTCACGGACAAAACTCCGGCATCTCCTCGTCTCCGGAAACCAAAGAAGTGTCTTTTTATTTTTTTATTTGTTTACAATTTGCTTTACGTCGCACTGACGTCTTATGGTGACGATGGGATATGAAAGGGCTAGGGTTAATAAGGAAGCGTCCGTGGCCTTGATTAAGATACAGATTTACCTGGTGTGAAAATGGGAAATCACCGAAAACCATATTTAAGGCAGTTGACAGTGGGGATCGAACCCACTATCTCCCGAATTAAGCTGACAACTACGTAACACAAACCGCGCAGCCGCTTGCTCAGACGTAAAAGCAGTAACATTGTTAGAGTTCAATAACGTCGTCCATATTCAGCTGATTGAGAACATTGATTACTTTGGATCAAGCAGGAGTATTCCAGTCATCCCGAAAATATACAATACAATGTATTCGAAATTTCGACAACCTGTGTATCACACGGAGGAAGAGTAGCATTTTCAAAAACCTGAACTCAGTAGATCGTGTGAAAAGGATAACAATTGCAGTGAGAAGTCAGCTGTAAACAAACATACATTACATAAGTTATCCAGGCTGAAAGCTGCCATATTCACGTTAAAATACTGCGTGCGTGATGTTGAATGTGAATCCAAGCCGGAGTTACTTTCTGTTTAATGGGCCGTGGGTAGTTTATATGCGGCAGCATAAAACACATCCGGCCATAGCGTTATTTCGTTTAATGGTCAACAACTGTAAACCAAGCAACTTTTATACTGAAGTGGGTAACTTTCTGCAAGTGTTGCACGCCGCGTACTGGAGATCCAGATAACCTGGTGTTTGGACGAGGTGTAAATATTCTACTTGAAGAGATCAAGTCAGGACAAATGTTGAGGAAATGAAAAATTAAATCAACGTTAAAAGTAAACTGTCCGCCTCTGTGGTGTAGAAGATAAAGTGATTAGGCCTACCTGCCACCCCCAGACGCCCGGGTTTGATTCCTGTCTTTGCTACGAAATTTTCAAAGTGGTAAGAAGACTGGAACGGGGTCCACTCAGCCTCGGGACGACATATGAGTATAGAGGGTTCGATTCCTACCTCAGCCATCCTCGAAGTGGTTTTCTGTGGTGCCCCACTTCTCCTCCAGGCAAATGTCGGGATGGTACCTAATATAAGGCAAGGGCCACTTCCTTTTTCCTTCCTTGCCTATCCCTTCCAATCTTCCCATCCCCCAGAAGGCCCCTATTCAGCATAGCAGGTGAGGTTGCCTGGGTGAGGTATTGGACCTACGTCCCAGTTTTATCTATGACCAAATGTTCCACGCTCCAGGAGACTGTTCTCGAGGCGGTAAAAGTGAGATCCCTGGCTGAGTCCGAGGGGGAAAAACCAAACCTGGGCCTAAACTGACTAAATAAGAATAATAAAGCAAACATTCAACAATAAATTAAACAATTTATTATTAAAGTACTCAGCTTGAAAACGAACTTACATTTATTTATCTATATACTAATCATTTCAGTCGCGGTGAAGCGATGTAAAGAGGAAAGCATAAAAATTAAAATAGACATTAAATGATTAAGGCATTTTAGGCACAATGGGAACTTAAAAGTTGTTATCCACTAAATCCCTCAAAAAATTGAAAATTTCCAAATTTCACCAAGAGTGCTGAGGTGAGGGGCTCGAAATTAGGACTCAGAAAAAGTGCAGAAACATGTAAACATGACCATTCGTCACTGAGTGCGAAGCTCTTATTCAAAAGCGTTGAGTAATTTTCGTGGGCTCAAAATCTTCCTGAAAGTCTAAAATTATCTTTTATCATTTAAACTGAAGAAAGTGTTCAGGAAAATTTTCGAGATATTAAAGCGGGAAGAATACATAATTGATTAGTAAAGGAAGCTCCACTGAAAGTGATCCCGTTGGTTGGCTATAGCTGAGGAAACCTACACCAAATGAAATGGCGTATGGATTTTAGTGGCGGAAGAGTCCAAGGAGAAGTTCGGCTCGCCAGATGCAGCTCTTTTGATTGAGTCCCGTAGGAGACCTGCGCGTCGTGATGGGTGTGAAATGATGATTAAGACGACACAAACACCCAGCCCCAGTGCCAGCCGAATTAACCAATTATGGTTAAAATTCCCGACGCTGCCGGGAATCGAAGCCGGGACTCCAGTGACCAAACGCCAGCGCGCTAACCAATTAGCCATGGAGCTGGACACCTGCTACAAATGCAGTAGAACACCAATAACCTGGATTAATAGGAAGCTGATACTGTCTAGATCAACAAATATCAGAATCAGTTAAAATAACCTAGAGTAAATGGCTCATTTAAACCATGAGGAAAACAAGTGTTTCTTTGTAATTTATTGGATTAGGTAACGAACCAAATAGCCAACTAAGATTTTAATCAATATACAAAATAAACCGTAATTGGTACTTGCAATACTAACAGACACATGAGGAATCCATGATAGTGTACTTGGTTTTCACGTTTTAATGTTTCTGGGTTCTTCACACCCACACAGAAAGCAAAGAAAAATCACTGCAACTGTTATCGGTGAAATTGTTTTTGCCGGTATTGTAGCACTGTAGACCTTATATTCTTAAATCTGTCTCTTATGAACGTGGCAATTGCTTCATACACCTCCGGTTTGCGAGGAGGATAAAAGATGCAAATAAGTGCACTGACATTTAAAAATATTCCAGCTCGGACATTTTCTCCGCCACACGGAAAAGTGTTGATATGATTTTGAGCCTAGAAGACGAATACATATTTTTAGGTTGTTTCCCCTCTCAGTAGCCTCTTACGACCATGCAGAGGGTACCTTCAAATACCACCGGACTGAGCCAGGATAGACCTGCCAAGCTGGGGTCTGAAGGCCAGCGTCTGAACCGTTTGAGCCACACAGCCGTGTTCTCTCTTTTTCAAATTTAAGTAGAAACTAGAAAAAGTAATTTGAACGCGGAGTAATATAAAATGAGCAGCACTGAAGACCAAATATCTCATGTTCCTTATTGCTCTTGTGTCCCACTCTCGCATTAGCACATACTCTCTCGTATCTGCCAGTTCTCGTAGGTTCTTAGTTAAAATTGCCGCAGCCGGCAGCGAGTCGTAATTTTAATTTATCTGGAGAGAACATTAACAGTACGTCTACAAAACAACAACGCCGACTGTTAGAACACAACAATTTTAAAAACTGTTCACTTCGTATCATATTCGAAGTTTCCCTGAAAATATTCACTATTTGATAATATTAATAATGTAAATCAATAATAATAATAATAATAATAATAATAATAATAATAATAATAATAATAATATCAAAGTCCGCCTCCGTGGTGTAGTAGTGTGATTAACTGCCACGCCCGGAGGCCGGGGTTCAATTCCCGGCTCTGACACTGGGCTGGAAAGTGATCCATTCAACCTCAGCGGGTCAGTTGAGTAGAGGGGGTTCGATTCCTACTTCACTCATCTTCGAAGTGGTTTCCGTGTTTTCCCACTTCTCCTCCAGGCAAATGTCTGAATGGTACCTAACTTAAGGCCTCGGCCACTTCCTTCCCTCTTCCTTTTCTATCCCTTCCAATCTTCCCATCCCTCACAAGCACCCTGTTCATCATAGAGGCCTCCTGGGAGAGGTACTGATCCTCCTTCCCAGTTTCATCTCCCCGACCGAAAGTCTCACGCTCCTGGACACTGCCCTTGAGGCGGTAGAGGTGGGATTCCTCACAGAGTCGGAGGGAAAAACCAACCCTGGAGGGTAAACGGATTAAGAAAGAAAGGAAGAAAGAAAGAAAGAAAGAAAGAAAGAAAGAAAGAAAGAAAGAAAGAAAGAAGGCCACCATAAATTTGCAGAGGAACCTAAAATATACAGGATATATGGAAGAACGCAGAAAGGAACACAATGAAGGAATGAAGGGACACTGGGAAGAAAAGAAGAAACATTCTGCTAAATAAATTCGAACACGTTCCTTAGTTGGCCATAATGAATCAAGAATAATAACCCCGTAATAATTATAAGACTGCACTTGGGTGAAGCAACGGTAGTGTTAGTTTATCACGGTGGGTAGATGAGAGCGGAGCAAGTAGTGGGCACGTCAGTGGCCAAGTACAGTCATCATATTAGTTCGCATTGCCAAAACAAGCTGAATTTTGAAGAAAAATATGTGCTTCAAATGCATAATCAATCGGACAACTTCAGACTGGAATGCGTGATGATCCATCAGGGGCTAGTGAAAGTTAGATCGAAAAAAACTGTACCATCAAGGTCTGACCGACTGAGCAGTCATATACAAGGTCTGTCTAGGGAGGTCAAGTCACGAATGCTTCTTATGGAGCCGCCATATTGGGTCTGTAAACAAGCGTAACCAAAGGAAAGTGTATTCGAATTTAGAGGATTTTGCTGCCGTACATTGAAATAAAAACAAAATACCAACTATTTTTCATAAAGAATTTAATTGGGCATCTACTGTTCATGTATATATAACCGTATAACACTCACATGATATGAATACATTCACAGCTATTTGAATAGGAAGATAATTAACAGAGCCTGATTTTTTTTTTTTTTTTTTTGAGAAACAAGAATCAACAGAAAAGCTCATGCCCTACTCTTTTACTTCCTTACAACTTTGTCTTACTGTGTTTCGTATTAATATCATCTGTCAAATACGTAATCTTATTGACAGAAACATAGAAATCTGCACAGTACCGTACCTCTGTCATATTATGATTACCGGTACATGTAATACTGAACTTGAGGTACTGTACTTAAAGTACTAAAAGACAGTTGTCATAACTTGCCTTCAGGGTTTTCTTTATTAAGAAAGTAATTATCGATACTACGTTTCTAAAAGGTTATTCCAGTATGTTGACAAGCACTGAATCCCTCTTGAGTTGAGTGCATTAAATTATGTACGGTAACTGTTGTTATCCAGTCTTGTGGTATTTCTTTAGGTTCTAAGGCAAAAATACTCTGCACATGTGCAACAAGAGTGATGGATGTTCTTAGCTACTCTTAACTAGTTTATTGATAACCCATGCAGCTGTATAGTACAAAGTGGTGGTGGTGATTATGGTTTAAAGAGGAAGTACAACTGGGCAACCATCCTCTAAACACTAATCAGAAGAATACAAATGGAAGGGGTCCAACACTTCGAAAAATGAAGGTATCGGCAAAAGAAAGATGAAGACCACAATGTGCGTGGAAATGAAAAACTTCCTAGGCCTCGAATGCACTAATGCCGTCGCGGTCGGAAAAGAACAAGTGTTGATCAGGGGAGGTCGGATGGGTTAGAATAGGTGAGAGCCTGACAAAAGTAAGTGAAAGCAATGTAAAGACTCAGCTAAGGGTCTCGTAGTCACAACCCAAATTGATTTCCCCCTGTGGGCGGAGGCAATTGAATAACACCCACGGTATCCCCTGCCTGTCATAAGATGTGCCTGGAAGGGGCGTCAGGAGCTCCTAACTAGGGAGGGTTGGTTGGCGACCACGGGGCTCTTAGCTGAGTCCTATCATTCATGCATATAATGATAGTAATAATAATAATAATAATAATAATAATAATAATCATGAAAATGAAAACCTACAACCTGTTTTCCAGTCATTGACCGGGTCAGGGATGGAATGAATGAAGCAGATATAGGCTATTAGTACGTTGGGATCGCCTCTCCCAAAGTGATTTATTAATGACTGATAGATGCTATGAAATGAGAATGGAGAGTGTTGCTGGAATGAAAGATGACAGGGAAAACCGGAGTACCCGGACAAAAACCTGTCCCGCCTCCGCTTTGTCCAGCACAAATCTTACATGGAACGACAGGGATTTGAACCATGGTATCCAGCGGTGAGAGGCCGACGCGCTGCCGTTTGAGCCACGGAGGCTAATAATAATAATAATAATAATAATAATAATAATAATAATAATAATAATAATAATAATAATAATAATAATAATAATAATGTCCGACTCGTTGGCTGAACGGTCAGCGTACTGGCCTTCGGTTCAGAGGGTCCCGGGTTCGATTCCCGGCCGGGTCGGGGATTTTAACCTTAACTGGTTCCTTCCAATGGCACAGGGGCTGGGTGTATGTGTTGTCTTCATCATCATTTCATCCTCATCACGACGCGCAGGTCGCCTACGGTTGTCAAACAGAAAGACCTGCACCTGGCGAGCCGAACCCGTCCTGGGATATCCCGGCACTAAAAGTCATACGACATTTCATTTTTCATAATAATAATAATAATAATAATAATAATAATAATAATAATAATAATAATAATAATAATAATAATAGTTAAGAAAATTAAAGCCATTGGTAGACACGATTCCATAAGAAATAGAAATTCAGTCACTATTAAGTTAACCTAGGTTAGGCTATTTTAGGGCTTACATTAGGATATTATGTTAGGCTACAGTACGTTAAATTACAGTAGTTAGTTAGTGGGAGTGTTGTGATCTTTAAGTATTTGTCCAGCCAGATAATGTACTCCATAGAGCATTTAAGATGAATGAAATATAGCTGTAACTAATAACTACAGTACCGTATAAGACTGCTATTAACAATTGTTGTTGTAATGATGGCAAGCTGGACACAAATTGTTGTTTTGAAGTGATAGGCCAGCGAAATTAACCAATTACGGTCAAAATTCCTGACCTTTCCGGCAATCGAACCCGGGACGCCTGTGCCAGCACGCTAACCATTTAGCTATGGAACCGGACACATGAAAGGGAAATTTTCATAAACATCAATACTACTATTACACATTTCCTGATACTTTTTTTGCTTGTTTTGAAAGACAGCTCTCTTTCTTTGGGAGGTTTCCCATGATATGTCAAAGACTTGGGTGGATTAGGGACGTTGAAAATTGTTGGGATGGAATTCCACTTGAGTAATTTACGTCCATATGCCCTCTTTAGTTCAAATTGCAATTCTTAAAAATTATGCTAGAAGAAAGTACATAATAAGACCTATAATTATAAAACATCGTTCATATAAACATACTATTATTCAGGAATAATACGAGTGTATAACTTCACTAACCGCGCACAAGACGGAATTATCTGTAGATTGCCATTTCTCACGCCTACAGTTTTGTACCCACTGAGCTCTCCTCTGCTTATCTCTCGGGAAGCGAAAAACACTAATTCCGCCAGTTGTCTTATTTTGACAATTTGGTGCGGTACAGTATCCCATTTTCCTTCAAAATACAAGTAATAACTCACATCATTACATCGGGCACGCCTACATAACGATATTTAAGACCCAATATGGCCGCCACCGCAAAGGATTGTGGTAGCGTGACCAGACCTCCCTAGACAGACCTTGGTCATATATTTAGCGCGCTACTCCACCTGGTGACAGAACCTGATGGCAGAGCACCGGACGTAAGCAACCGAATGTAATCATGCGAGAGCCTGGAAAAAGTAGTGGTAACTACATATATGAAAACACTATTGTAGAAACAACAAACATCTACAGACATTCAACCTGATATACATGATACGCATGATACCAGGAACAGTGCTACTTTTCTTGCTGTCCGTGACGGAACGCATTCCACTTTAAGTATGGCGTCTCGTGTATGAGCTGAGGTCCGGTAAATAGGGAGGATGCTTCAGGACCTCACACCTCTATCGTGCTAACAATTCTCTCACATGAGCGGCATTCTCAAGGGAAGATTGGATATTCCGTCACCACACACTACCGCAGGTTTCTGGAGCACAACAATGCCCGCTGTAAATATGCATAGGCTGGGCAACATGAGAGCAAGCTGGAGTGATTGCCTGATGAATTCTAATGCACTTTAAAAGTACCAATGGAGCAGATTATGTTTTTCAGCACTCCATTATCGGCTGTTTCTAGAATTTACGTATCCCCGTAAGTGGAACCACGCTTCGTCTAAGAAAAGAATTGAGATTAGGATAAATTTCTCCGTCATGAACTTTATTCAAAATCCATTCACTAAATCTTATCCTACACATACAGTAGGATCACCCTGTTTAAGTGCTTGCACTACAGTATATTTAATTTAAGTAACTTGGTAGCCCTTCGTACGACGTGTTTTACGGCCGGATGCCCATTCCTCCCTAACAACAGTTGAGGAGCTAATGATGGTGAATGAAACTGGGTAAGGAGGTGGAAGTAATCGGCTCTGGAACTGACTGCCATTTTTCTGGAAGTGAAAACAGGAAACCACAGAAAATCAGTCTCAGCACAGCCGACGGTGGGGTTCGAACCTACGCGCCACCGGAATGCAGAGCGCGGCGTTAACACGCGTGACCACTCCACTCGTTTAAAGCGATTGAACAGATTTTAAGTCGGAATATCAAAAATGGCTTTCACGGCCGCAGATCTTACAATCACAGGAATAGAACCAGCTTTTGGGTGGTTAGGCCGTGTGCATTTTGCAGAGTTTCGCCCAGACGTGCCATTTGGACTCATCAGCTGGATTGGCACGCCCCTCCAGGACTCTGTCGGAATGCTTAATTCAGGCGGAGAGAAATTATTTGCTACGATTTTGTTCCAGTAGTCACTTTTAGTTGTTTCAAGACCTTCTCTGTGCTCATCAAACTCGCTCATTTGTGAAGAATTCGTAACTCATTATCTTCCATCTTGATGTTGTCATGGTTCTTGCTCTGATTCAACGATTTAAGAACTTCTTACTACTTTTTTCAGCTGTTTTCCGATTATTTTAGAAATATCGATAATAATCAGACGGTATAAACCCTGACCTTCCGAGTCGACGTCAGTCGATTGATCCTGGCATATTCCGGTGGTCAAACACACCAGCCTGTAAATTCTTGCGGGACAAAATTTCGGCGCCTCCGAAAACCATAAACTAGTTCGTGGTATGTAAAACTAGTATCGTTAATAATTGTGATACTGGATCTCTTTATGAAGCAATCATCACAGTCATCATCATGAACATCATCCATTTGTTTCCCCAGGGGCTCCCAACTTGGGAGCGTGGGGTGGCGACCACGGGACCCCTAGCTGGGTCTGGCATTGTTTCCTCTTACTTGTGCCCGGCTCGTTGCTTTCAACTTTCCTATCCGACCTCCCTTGGTCAACTCTTGCTCTCTTCCGACCCCAATGGTGGTAGCTTTGCGAAGCCGAGGGAGTCTTTCATTTTCACGTCAGCGCCCTTCACCTTCCTTCACCAATAAATTTTAGAAGAGTCTCCTCTTTTCTCTGTCGGGTGCTGAAAAGTTACAACTCCATGTAATTGATTGCGGAACAAAATTCGGACATGCCGACGTCTCTTAAAATCTATAGCGTTGAAGGAAAATTGATCATAACAGCAAACTATATTGAAAGTTAATCTTGAAGGTACTATGATATGAAAGTTAGCATTTATGAAACTGGGTTGATGTAAGTTGCCACGCTATCTTGTGCTTGTTACGTGAATATTACATCCTACATCTACTGTAATCTGCTTGTCACCTACTCTTCCCTCAAAAACTAATAAGTTACTATCAATCTGTCTCATCTTCTGGCAGTACTGAGTGTCTCAGACGGTTGAGGCGCTGGTCTCCTGAACCCAAACTGGCTCAGTTCGGTGACATTAAAAGGTCCTCAAATACTGTACGTCAGCCTTGTGTCGATAGATTTGCTGCCGACTAAAAGAATTTCTGCGGGACTAAATTCTGCCACATCAGCGCCTCCAAAAGCCGTAAAAGTAGTTAGTGGCACGTAAAGCCGAAAAAATATTTATTTATTTATTTATTTATTTATTTATTTATTTATTTATTTATTTATTTATTTATTTATTTATTTATTTATTTATTTATTTATTTATTTATTTATTACTTTGTGTACACGGCGGGGCTAAGAAGCCTGCTTTTATGCCAAACCAAATAATTATACACCTGCATAAACATAACATACTGAGCGTTATTACTACTTAAAATTAAAAGTAAATATAATATAATTTAAAATAAACGTAAAATGTAATTTAACAAGTAGCATAAAAATATTGTATTATTATTATTATTATTATTATTATTATTATTATTATTATTATTATTATTATTATTATTATTATTATTATTATATTCTGGTCAAGTTCACCAAATCGCTTTCCTTCCACTGACTGGACTCATCAGCGCTTCATTTATGATCCGTTCCACCCATCTCACTTCCAGCATTCTTCTGTAACACCACATTTCAACAGCTCCTATTCTCTGTCTGTGCTAGGTATTGTCGATGTTTCCATTCGATACAATGCCACGCCCCCACACAGGAGTCTTCAAAAACATGTTTCCAAGACTGATATATATACAGGATATAACAATAAGATAGCCCAAACTTTCAGGATACATTCTTCACACCTAGAACAAGCAAATAATATGTTTAGAGACATGGATTCGGAAAAGATTTATTTACAAGTTAGAATTAATTTTCTACAGTTCTACATAGTACCTTAATCATGTGAAACACACCAGAACAGAACGTACTAGCACACCATATGAAACTCTTTGTTAGATGAAATAACCAAAATGCCCTCTGATAGCATTGATACATGAATCAATCCGCCATCGCATTGAATCCCGGATACACTGATGTGTTGTAACACTTTTCTCGCTTTTTGTGGACTGAAAGGATGACGTCATCAGCCATTGTAAAGGTTCCTCTGCAACCTCCATGTGTTGATACACAAAACAGCGCAAACAAATTCAGAAACAAAGCAACGGCGAAAGCAAAGCAATTTCAATACAGGCCATGAAGACCCTTCGAGGCGTCGAAGGTAAAGGCTTCGAGTATCCGTGTAACTTTTTTTACTGATGTCGTTTCTTGGTTTTCTCATTCTTATTTTCATTTTATTTTCTATTTAAGGACGATACACACACCCAGTCCCCGAGCCAGTAGATAACCAATTAAGGTTAAATTCTCAGACCCGGCCGGGAATCGAACCCGGCGCCCCTTGAACCAAATGTAACTTCGGGAGTGAGTGAAACAGAGTGGTTAGCTCTATACCTGACATAATTTGACCCCAGAAAACAATAATAGCGTGAGAAGTCTGGCAGTGGTGGTGAATGAAATGGAAATGGCGTATGGCTTTTAGTGCCGGGAGTGTCCGAGGACAAGTTCGGCTCGCCAGATGCAGGTCTTTTGATTTGACTCCCGTAGGCGACCTGCGCGTCGTGATGAGGATGAAATGATGATGAAGACGACACATACACCCAGCCCCGTGCCAGCGAAATTAACCAATTAAGGTTAAAATTCCCGACCCTGCCGGGAATCGAACCCGGGACCCCTGTGGCCAAAGGCCAGCACGCTAACCATTTAGCCATGGAGCCGGACAGTGGTGGTGATTATTGTGTTAAGAGATAGTACAACTGGGCAGACATCCTCTATTAACACTAATCAGAGAGAAAAGAATAGAAGCGATCCGACACTTCGAAAAATGAAGGTATCGGCCAAAGAAAGACAATGACCATGAAGGGCATGAAAATGAAAGACTCCATAGAGTTCGCAACTTAACACCGTCACCGAGCTCGATAGCTGTAGTCGCTTACGTGCGGCCAGTATCCAGTAATCGGGAGATAATGGGTTCGAACCCCACTGTCGGCAGCCCTGAAGATGGTTTTCCGTGGTTCCCCATTTTCACACCAGGCAAATGCTGGGGCTGTACATTAATTAAGGCCACGGCCGCTTCCTTCCCATTCCTAGGCCTATCCTATCCCATCGTCGCCGTAAGACCTATCTGTGTCGGTGGGACGTAAAGCAAATAGCATATAATTATATGCTAACGGAATGCATTTTGAACATTTAAGAAAGAGTTTCATGTGGTAAGCTGGTACGTTCCGCTCCTGTGAAATAATTAAAGGATATATAAGTTAAACGCGTTATATTATCTGCCATTTTGTCTTTGAGTTAGGTACTGCCATTCTAACCTAGCCTTTCTTGCCATAAATCTCTTTATTACTGTCTGTGATTATTGCGTGCCATTTCCGTACAGTCTGTACAACACAAGAACTGGCGAGGTAGACGATAGAGAGAAATTACAAGGACGTCTCCTGCAATGAAATTTTTAAAACAATAAACTTAAAACTTCAAATATATTCTACTTCCTATAACACAACCCTTTGTTGCCCCCTTCATTTGTATTCCCCGGAATAGTGTTGAGGATTGAAGGGAAGAAGAGAGATTTTTATTCAATTGTATTCTGCCTCTTTCTTTCTTCACGTTTTTGTTAACGCGTTTTCTAGATGTGATCTGAATATTGGAGGAGTCTGCACGGCTAAGAACTCGAAATTCATTATTCAGTTCCTTGTGGCACAGCTGAGCCTACTCCAATTAATATTCTAGTTGTGCATCGCAACTGCTGGCCTCGCTAAACATTATGTTTAACTCGTTGAATACACGAGATACCACAAAAACTTTTCCACTCTCAATTTGCTAGCAACTCACAAGTGGAAAGTTGAAAACTCCTCTCCAGACTCTAAACTATTTTCCAGATACGATCGTTTGCTCCAGAGAGGTTCATGCAAGTATTTCAAATATTTACTCCCAACTTAAAAGCGATTTCGGGAAATTCTTTTCTAGGTCATACTATGAGAAACGTCTCTCTTGATAGCACCTCCTACTTTCTCTCTCTAAGTTCCGCTGTTACTTATGGTTACTAGGAAATGAAGTAGCGGAAATGAGATTTCTACGGCACGGAGTCGCACACGATTTGCGTTCTCCGAGCTGTCTCATGGTCCACAAGAGGCAGAGGTAGCGTCAGATATAGGGCTCACCCTTAAATACTGTAACACTTTGCTCGCTTTTTAGCGGACTGAAAGGATGACGTCATCAGCCATTGTAAAGGGGCCTCTGCAACCTCCATGTGTTGATACACAATAACAGAGCAAGCACATTCAGAAACAAATATTGGCAGGTCAACGGCGAAAGCAAAGCCATTTCCGTACAGGCCATGAAGGCCCTTGGAGGAGTCGAAGGTAAAGGCTTAGAGTATCCGTAACATCGGGACTGAGTGGAACAGAATGGTACCTTACGTTGACCCCCAGAAAATAATAGCGTGAGAAGTCCGGCAGTGGTGGTGATTATTGTGTTAGGAGGAAGTAGCCTACACATGGGCAGACATCCTCTATTAACACTAATCGGAGAGAAAAAATGGAAGCGACCCGACACTTCGAAAAATGAAGGTATCGGCCAAAGGAAGACAAGGACCACGATGGGCGTGAAAATGAAAGACTCCCTAGGCTTCATAACAACACCGTCGGGGTCAGAAAAGAGCAAGAGTTGGTGCTATTGGTATTGGCTTTACGTCGCGCCGACACAGATAGGTCTTATGGCGACGATGGGACGGGAAAGGGCTAGGACTGGGAAGGAAGCGGCCGTGGCCTTAATTAAGGTACAGCCCCAGCATTTGCCTGGTGTGAAAATAGGAAACCACAGAAAACCATCTTCAGGGCTGCCGACAGTGTGGTTCGAACCCACTATCTCCCGAATACGGGATACTAGCCGCACTTAAGCGACTGCAGCTATCGAGCTCGGTAGGAGCAAGAGTTGAGCAAGGGAGGGCGGATAAGATAGATGAAAGTGAGGAGCCCGGTACACGTAAGGAGAAAAATGCCAGCACTCAACTAAGGGCCCCGTGGTCACCAACCCACGCTCCCAAGGAAAGAGTCCCTTTTAGTCGCCTCTTACGACTGGCAACGGATACCGTGGATGTTATTCTACCGCCCGCACGAGAAGTCTGGTACAGGCCTTTCGTGTCGACGCCCGTAGGTAGCCTGTTCATGTGTGAGGTTAGATCCCTATCCAGGATGTAATTTAATATTGAAGACAACTCAAACACCCAGCTTCGATCAACAGGAAAAAGAACAATCTAAGTTAAATCCCCGGCGCAGCCTGGAGTCGAATACGGACAATTTGAACTAAAGTCAGTATGTTAACCAGTTAACCAGTTACCATGGAGCCAGCCGGACTACCCCCAGGAGCTACGAGTCTTGGTACCCATTATTTGTGTCGGCTGCGTGAACCTCAAGGCCATATACCGTTCGAGATATAAAAATCTCGTTTCTAATGGTTTTGACTTCTAACAGAGAATAGAACCCATATCCTTCTGGGTGTATCGCGTATACCTTTACCTCCTCGGATAGGTAGATCCTATTTACAAATGACATATGTGCATAATGACGAATGTTATTTTTCAGATACAACACAGCTTCTTTTAAAGGTCAGCAGGAAAGGTCAGGTGGAGAATGGAGGAAATTCAATAAGCACGACGAAGAAGGTAAAGCGTAATGACTCCAGAGAGACGAGAGGACTAATCGAAGCAACGAAACAATTTACACTACCTAGTTGTACAAAGTTAGTCGGTTAGATTGGATCATACATTTCGTTAGCAAGTTTGTCAGTAGCCGTCTCCAATTACGCGTTAATAGCGTACTTTGGCAGTTAGGTGTTAACTTGCCAAGAAACCGTATTTCTACTCTGTGTTGCTTTAACTGGGCTCTCAGCCAAATAAACTTGATGCTCTAAAAAAGAAAATAGCTCTTTTGATGTGCACGAGAATATTCAGTGTGTTCCTCTCCCATCTGGCAAAATAAAACGGAATATCGAAATTGATACGGAGGTAGCCTAAAGAGTGCCAAATTGAAATGACTGCACTCGATTTCTGAGGAGGTTCAATTATTATTATTATTATTATTATTATTATTATTATTATTATTATTATTATTATTATTATTATTATTTCTGAAGCGTGGAAAAAATATACATTTCGGCACGAGAATAGTATTCGGTGGGGATGGTATAATATATCCATTGTATTCCCTGTCAGAAATAAGAGGCGACTAAAAAGAGAACCTCCAATGGATCGCAAATTAGGAACCTTGGTTGGTGACTACGGGGCACCTAGCTGTGTCTGAAATTGCTACTACTTACTTATACCAGGCTGTTCACTTTCATATTTCCTATCCGACCTCCCTTGGTAAACTCTTGATATTAGGTTTGCGAGTCCTAGGCAGTCTTTCATTTTTATGCTCTTCGCGGCCCTTGTCTTTTTTGGCCGATACCTTCATTTTTCGAAGTGCCCGACCCCTTCTATTTTTCCCCTTGATTAGTGTTAATAGATTGTACTTCCTCTTAAAACAATAATCACAACCACCACTGCCGGATACTTTTTAAACCTAGTCCTAGTTGATTACACACACACACACTGGTACAGACACTACATCAAAACAAGTTATCAGTCAGACGACACAGGCACTGAGTACAAGCGGGAGACGGCCAATGATGTGGAAAAATATTTACAAGAAGCATGACAGATAACTGTTGTTCAAATTTACATCAATTTAATCGCGGAATTTATTATTTAATTTAGTATACTAGAAGTCAATTTTCAGTGTTGCCTAGTTAAGAACTTTCTATTCCATTTCTATCTCTTGAATATTCCTAAATTATTGAGTCAAGATAAACTTCTATTCTGCTTCCATTTCTATTCACCTTATGTTCTTGCACTATTAAATCAAGAAACGCGTTGTATTCATTTTTAGCGTCTGTCTCCCTTTTCTTATCCTCTTTCCTTCTTTCTTTCTTTCTTCCTTTATTAATTGGTTTACCCTCCAGGGTTGGTTTTTCCCTCGGACTCAGCGAGCAATCACACCTCTACCACCGCAAGGGCAGTGCCCTGGAACGTGAGACTTTGTATCGGGTATACAACTATAGAGAAGGACCAGTACATCGCCCAGGTCGTCTCGCCTTCTACACTAAACAGGAGCTTTGTAGGGGATGAAATGATTGGAAGGGAAAGACAAGCACGAGGGAAGGAAGTGGCCGTGGCCTTAAGTTAGACACCATCCGGCATTTCCCTGGAGGAGAAGTGGGAAACCACGGAAAACCACTTCGAGGATAGCTGAGGTGGAATCGAACACCCCTGTATTCAGTTGACCTCCCGAGGCTGAGTGGACCTCGTTAAAACCCTCGTACCACTTTTCATATTTCGTGGCAGAGCCTGGAATCGAACCCGGGCCTCCGGGAGTGGCAGCTAATCACACTAAACACTACACCACAGAGGTAGATCAAATAATTATTTCCATCATCTATTTCAATTTATATCTCCTGAATGTCTAAAAGTTGTTTAATCAACAAGCTATTTTGGTAACCTACTGTACTATGCATCCATTTGTATCTCCCAGATGATTCTACATTGTTCAATAACATCTATCGAATGTTTTTACAATGTTCAATTTGACCACCCACCTATATTAATTTGGAACCTCACCATGTACTGAACTTCTGAATTGCTCACGTTATAATGTAATAGTAAGTTTATTAGAAAGATACCAAGTGCCTTAATCAATAACTCAGCGGGAAATGTTAGCAGCCTTGATGATAGTAATGGGTTAAGATCCGCTCAGATCGCAGGAGGGCGCGCAGGAATGGGTCACGCCGAAACACTGAACGAAGTGCTAAACTAGATTGCGCTGCTGAACGTCTCTCGGCCCACCTGCGGAACTGAGGCGGACCAGTCCCTAGCCAATCTAGCGCCAGCGGTAATCAGTTTACGGACCACAATCACCGGGGAATTCAAGACTTGGCCTTCCTACCCTGTCCTGGAGAATGCACGTTCACCGGTCTGGCCCCAAGTGGACTTACTGCCACTGACGTCAACAGCGAAGTCACCATTGCTTGTTAAAGACGAATACCCTCCTCCAATAGCGATAGAAGTTTAGTCAAGCCATGCAACTAAACCTATTCAAGAAGTACAACAACGTCTTTTTTCATACAAGTCATCTGAGTAAAGATTTCTACTGTCTGTAAGTAAGTGTAATGGCCGCCTCTATCACCAGGAATTAACCTAGTACTTATTTATGTTAGAGGCTGAATGAGCCCTATGATTATGGGCCTGTAAATTTATTCAACTACCTGAAGGATAGAGCTGAGTCTTGTCCATTCAGATGAGTATTAAGCCTTCATCAACACGGCAAGGTAACCACCTCCGCAAAATTTCCTAAAGAGACAAACGTCTTTTCGAGATCAAGTCAGTCTTAATCCAGCCCGATCATAGAGTTTGTTTCTCTACCTCTTAGTCCGTTTCTCGAAATATGATCGAGGATGAACGTAGATGAATTTACATGGCATGTTTTACGACTGGATACCCTTCCAAACACCGACCTCAGTTGAGGAAAAAATAAAGATGAAATGATCCGGGGTGAATGAAATTGGGTAGGGAATTAAAAGGAATCGGCTGTGGTTTATGAATAGGAACTTTTTGGGCATTTGCTTGGAACTGAAAAGGGAAAACCACACTAATGCATGCTCAGGACAGCCGACGGTAGGGTTCGAACTCACGCGTCTCCCGAATGCAGAGCTTGGTTCCATAGCCGTACCACGTTAACACGAGCGGCCGCTCCGCTCGATGCCGGATGATAGAATGCTATTCAATAATATTATTGACTGAAAACCATCCACTTGAAAACAGAACAGTCAACAGAACTTGAGTAAGGTGACATTGACCAACCATGAACTTCAATCTCCTACACGAGTTTACGTGCCGAGCGAGTTGGCCGTGCGGCTAGGATCACGCAGATGTGAGCTTGCATTCGGGAGATAGTGTGTTCGAATCCCACCGCCGAAAGCCCTGAAGATGATTTCCCGTTGTTTTCTACCTTTACACCAGTCAAATGCTGGAGCTGTACCTTAATTAAGGCCACGGTCGCTTTATTCTCAATCGTAACCCTTTCCCAAACTTACGTCGCGAAAACCTTCGATGTATTAGTGCGACGTTAAAAGCACAAGCACAAAAAAAACTGTACGTCATTATAAAGCAAAATTATAGTCTAGGCTCAGTGACTGTAGGTAGCACCGAGGTAGTCTAAAACTGAATACCACAGCCTACACTTTCCCATAAAAGCAAATTTAAATATAAACTAAGAATCTTCATTCATGATCATTATTATTGGTTGTGTGATCAAGAAAGACTTATACTGGTTTCTCAACTTCAGTATTTACGATTTTTAAGTAGTCCCTTTCTACTTGAATGCGCTTCTTACAGCGTTTCTGCCAGACTTCGAACACATTCTTTAATAATGAATGTTATTACCTTCACGTCCCACTAACTACTTTTACGGTTTCCGGAGACGCCGTGGTGCCGGAATTTATTTCCGCAGGAGTTCTTCTACGTGCCAGTAAATCTACTGACATGAGGCTGACGAATTTGAGCACCTTCAAGTACCACCGAACTGAGCAACCTGCCAAGTTGGGGTCAGATGGCCAGCGCCTCAACCGTCTGAGCCACTCAGCCCGGTGAACACATTCTTCGTCAGGTGCTTGATGATCACCTTCATATTTTTGGCACTACTTTAGAGGTCACAGATCTAATGCTCTGAAGCTTTGAATTTAGCTGCGAGAACTTAAAAAATGTCACAGGGAACAAAACCTGAACTATAAGGTGGATGTGGTACACAAGTAATGTTGAATTTAGCCTAAATTGCATGACTTGATTCGCGACGTCTTCCGTTGTAATCATGAAGTCTCCGTCCATCCCGATTATTATTATTATTATTATTATTATTATTATTATTATTATTATTATTATTATTATTATTATTATTATTATTATTATTATTCGACTCCTTGGCTGAATGGGCACCGTTGAGACCTTCGGTTCGGAGGATCCCGGGTTCGATTCCCGGATGAGTCGGGGATTTTAATCACGTCTGATTAATTCTTATAACTCGGGAACTGGGTGTTTGTGGTTGTCCCAACATTTTCCTCTTCATATTCAGACAACATATCATACTACCAACCACCACAGAAACATGCAGTAGTGATTACATCCCTCCACATAAGGTTGGCGTCAGGAAGGGCATCCTATCGTAAAACAGGGCCATACCCACGTGTGCTGCACGGTTCGCACCCGCGACAACACATGTGTTGGAAAAACTTTAGAATAGTATTATTATTATTATTACTGTCCGGCTCCTTGGTCGAATGGTCAGCATAATGGCCTTCAGTTCAGAGTGCCGAGGTTCGAGTCCCGGCCAAGTTGGGATTTTTATCGTGAGTAGTTAACTCTCCTGACACAGAAACTTGGTGTATGTCCCAATATACACCTTTCCGTACACAATGAAGACATTTCAAACTACCGACCACCAAAGAAACACACAATAGTATTACATTCCTCCACATAAGGTTGGCGCCAGGAAGGGCATCCAGTGGTAAAACATAGCTATGCCCTCACGTACTACACAGTTCGCACCCAGAAACCCACCAGGATTTGGGAAAACAAAGGGAGAATATTTATTTATTTATTTATTTATTTATTTATTTATTTATTTATTTATTTATTTATTTATTTATTTATTTATTTATTTATTTATTTATATTACAGTACGTCGCTCTTACTTTACATTAATAGAATTTATGAATCTATAATCCGTCCTTTATTACGTATAAAGAAAAATATGGATTGAAAAATATATATGTCACAGGGTAAATCATGGGAACCCGGGGAACAATTCTAAGTTCATATCCCAGTTTTGGACTTTACTAGGAATAGGAAAACATCTGTTGACATGCATAATATGTAGCTGTCATCCGCAGTTATACAGGCTGTTTCAAAAATAGGGGGCATAATTTCAGGTATGTATTTGTTACATGTAGACAATCAAATAGTGCATTACAACATTTGTCCGGAAATGCTTCATTTCCGAGTTATGGAGTTCACAACACTGAACTTCACCGCAACGTTTTTCTTCCGCAGGTCATTGTCATTACAGAAGAAGTTCGAAATGTCCACCTCGTGCTTGAATACAGACCTCACATCGATGTCTCATTGACTTGCGAACACGATCCCAAACTCCAGGAGTATTGCGTACGTCCTCACACGATGCCACAATTCGATTCCGAAGGGTTTCCACATCAGGCACCGAAGACGATTACACCGATGATTTTAAATGGCCCCACAAGTAGAAAACGAGAGGGTTCAGATCAGGTGAGCGTGGAGACCAAACAATCGGGCCACCTCTGTCAATGAGACATCGATGTGAGGTCTGTATTCAAACAGGAGGTGGACATTTTGAACATCATCTGTAATGACAATGACCTGCAGAAAGAAAACGTTCCGGTGAAGTTCAGTGTTGTGAAGGCCATAAGGAAATGAAGCATTTCCGGACACATGTTGTAATGAACTATTTTCATTGTCTACATATAACAAATACATACCTTAAATTATGCCCCCCCCCCCCCATTTTTTAAACACTCTGTATATAAATTTTGAGAAACTATTTCTACAGTCAGTAGTATCGTGTGTTGCGTACTCTGTGTTAACTTGCTTCATAGTTTCTTTTTTATTGTATGTGAAAGATGCTTTTTCATATTTTATAATAATGAATGTTTTATTGAACACAAATGCGCATGAACAAGATTTTCATGAGCCGTCGTCAATACAGAATTTCGTTATAGCTTCTATCCTCACGTTACACTTAAGAACGTGATATTGTTCACGAAGTTCGCTACATCTAGACCTAAAGTCCTGACGTAGCTCATAGAAGCTCACCCTTCGACACAAACGGTGGTGAAACCCATACACATCAAGTCTAGTCATAACGTACCTCAACTCATGGCCTCCTCGTGTCCAGTTGCAGTTGGTCATTACATCACACAGGTAGAAGTCCAATATGATGTCTCTCTTTTGCTGGAGCTCTTGTAGAAGGTCCTTATATGCTTGCGTGGCCATACTAATATTATTTATTAGATAGTAACTTTTATAACCTGTTAAGCAGTGATGATACGTTGTATATTGTCCGGCTCCATGGCTAAATGGTTAGCGTGCTGGCCTTTGGTCCAGGGAGTCCCGGGTTCGATTCCCGGCTGAGTTAGTAATTTTTCATTGGCTAATTCCGGTGGCTCGGCGTGGGGCCCCATACCCATCGACGCCTATATGGTGTCAGTTCGAAGGACCTTCACCAGGCCTCTTCGGAGTTCACATACCATTAATTTAAAAGTTGTATATTAGAATATGAAATATACTTTGTCTTAACGGCAACCTTATAATTAGGCAAGTTATAAAATAAATTAATTAGTAATAATAATATTTCATACGATAGTAATATCCTATACTATAATCATCATCATCATCATCATCTGTTTAACCTCCAGGGTCGGCTTTTCCCTCGGACACAGCGAGGGATCCCACCTCTACTGCCTCAAGGGCACTGTCCTGGAGCTTCAGACTCTTGGTCGGGGATACAACTGGGGAGAATGACCAGTACCTCACCCAGGCGGTCTCACCTGCTATGCTGAACAGGGGCCTTGTGGAGGGAAGGGAAGATTGGAAGGGATAGGCAAGGAAGCGGTCGTGGCCTTATGTTAGGTACTATCCCGGCATTCGCCTGGAGGAGAAGTGGGAAACCACGGAAAACCACTTCCAGGATGGCTGAGGTGGGAATCGAACCCACCTCTGCTCAGTTGACCTCCCGAGGCTGAGTGGACCCCGTTCCAGCCCTCATACCACTTTTCAAATTTCGTGGCAGATTCGGGAATCGAACCCGGGCCTCCGGGCTACACTAATAATACTGATCGTTAAACAAGCGATGACGATGCATATGATACACTATTCTCTTGAAACAGACAAGTATTTTTTCAAAACGACTTTGAATATTTGCAACATGAGCAAGTCTTGGGTGAACAGAATAGTGCCATCGGCTACCCGTCGTCACAAGCAGAGATATGGCACGAATTTCGAATCCTTGAAAGCAGTTCCTGTCGCGAACGCCATGCAGTAACTGGAGCGGTTAACTCTTCGTTCCGCCCCTAACAGTCTTGTAATGAAATTTCCCGCAACATTATAATTTAGGCTAATAACTCATTACATGTTTGCTGGGATATGAGACAGCAGTTTCATTTCCATCCGTAATCCTGCACAAAGGTCGAAGGTTATTAATATACTAATAGTTTTATGAATTACGAGCAATAAATTTTCAGAGGTGGTCCCACAGATCAATGAAAATGCACCGAGTCATAAAAAGCTTAACGCTTACACGTGATGGACTTTTGTTAACGATTCATAAATTTAGAATTGCAGTGCAGAGAGTCGCTCTGTGAATTAATAAATTTTAAATAAGCCGATTAATATTTGATGAATGAAATTGGGACCAGCAAATCCATCAGGTACACCATATGTTGTTCAACAAATTTTGTCACTGGAATGATTCTATGCAAGTGGAGACCTACAATTATTCATATTTTTCATTGTATAAACGTGCTACTATATATGCTGAAAGTTGGTACCACTATGATGTAATCGATGATGGTAATAATAATAATAATAATAATAATAATAATAATAATAATAATAATAATAATAATAATAATAATAATAATAATAATAATATTTCAAGTCATCAGCCCATAGACTGTTTGGATGCACATCAACATGACACCCTGAACTGCGCTAAACTGTCAATTTCTATGTACTAGTCCATACCATATCTGCTCAAGTTGTTCATCATATTCATGCTTTGTTCTACCCCTACCGTTCTTGCCACCTCCACTTCTCTCAAATACAAAATGAAACAAGTCCTGGCTGTCTCAAGTTTCTCCTACCATTTTACCTCTTCTTTTGGTCAAATTTCGCCAAATCGTATTCCTCTTAGCACAGCTCGATTCGGTAGCTCTTCATTTGTGATCCAATATATCCACCTAACCTTAAGCATTATTCTGTTATACCATATTTCAATAACTTCTATTTTCTTTCACTCTGAGCTAGTTAATTCTCTATGTTTCACCTCCATACTGAGCATTGGCACACTCCAAACAAAAGTCTGATAATAATCATACGTTAACATTAATGCTTCCACGCGGCCCGTCCTTTTAGACATGATATGGGCATTCGGGCTCACGCCGTGTCAAGAAGATAAGAAAACGATTTTTCTATCACATTCGTCCCTGATTCGTCTGATGTCCTCTCTGATACTTCTCAAGCAGACACGGTGTGATACAACATCTTAATTGGAGCTTTATGTTGTCGGCAGCTCCCGCTTGTAGCGCTGTGCCAGTATACAGCGAGCCACCTGGTGACGAACGAGCGTACCACTACAGCTCCAACGGTAAAGCATTCTTAAATTCAAGCGCTGATTATTGCAGAAAACTTCCTCGTGAACAGTCGAGATTTCCTTGTGAAGACGTGGAGCAAAGTTCTCTGCGAAACGTAAAGAGGTTCTCCTTGCTTTCTAATAACCGTATGGTTTCATCGACTGCGACTGCCTGTCTTGTGGCCATGACCATTAAGGCGTCAGTTCTATAATGTCTGACACCATCGTTTGCCTGTTCAAATCCCATTGGAGGAATCAGAATGTTGGCCGGCAAGGTAAGAGAGGTGGTGGTATGCAATTTATAATCATCCCACATCCAGGTGCGCAGGATTCCCATAGCCGTCAAATAGAAATAATATCACTTGTGATCAAGCGTTCTGATTTTACGCCATGTAGGCTGCCTGCGTATCAATTCCGACATTCCATTTTACTCTACTAGACTGCAGAAAAACCGGACCTTGTTTGGACGCTCTGTGGGCGAGTTTTAATTAATTTTGTCTGGTAAACACTAAATGTATCGCAAGCAATTTTTTATTAAGTTCCTTTACGTCGCACAGACACAGGTAGTTCTTATGAAGACGATGGAACATGAATGGTCTAGGAGTGGGAAGGAAGCGACCGTGGCCTTAATTAAGGTGTGGTGTGAAAATGGGAAACCACGAAAAGCCATTTTCAGGACTGCCGACAGTGGGGTTCGAACCCACTAACTCCCGAATACTGATTACTGGCCACAATTAAGCGATTGCAGCTATCGAGCTAAGAGATATTTTAGACCTTAAATCTCACTACTAGGTCATTCATTAGAGTTCTACAATCTCGTAGAGAAACGTGACGTCAAAATTGGCACACCGGCAGTCAAAAGGCATCAAAGTAAATGTCAGCACACTGTAGTTGCAATGATAATAATAATCTATGGTCTAAGCTACTGTGTGCAGACATTTTATTCGACGCTATCCAGGTTGCCTGTGTTTCAGTTTCAACGTTCCATTTTACTCCACCAGATGGCAGAGGAACGGAACACTGCTGGATGATTCATGGCTGAGTTTCAGTTAAGACTGTCGGGTAAACATCAAATATCTCACCAGAGATCTTTTTTCACGCCGACAACGTGGGACATGGAGTACCGCTTGGACTTCCTTCCGTCCTTCAAAAATCCGGCCACTTGTATCGGGTTTGAACCCAAATTCTTGGAATCCATATGCTAGCATACTGCTACTTATCCATAGAGGAAACGGGTAACTGTGATCATAATATTATTATTATTATTATTATTGTTATTATTATTATTATTATTATTATTATTATTATTATTATTATTATTATTATTATTATTATAGCTGCCTCTGTGGATCAGTGGTCGGGTATCGGCCTCCGAAGCCAAGTTAGCGGGTTCAAACCCGGCAGCGGTAGGGCGGAGAAAAGTCCATTCAACACTCCATGTCATACGATTTCGGCATGTAAAAGATCTCTGGTGACACATTTGGTGTTTACCTGATAAAATTCATTAAAACCCAGCCTTAGACGCCCAAGAGAGTTTCGGTTTACTCAGTCTGCCCTCTAGTGGACCTAGAGTAAAAAGGAACGTCGAAATTGACAAGCAGGCAGCCAGATGGCGTCAAATTGAAATGTCTGCACACGGTAGCTGAGGCCATACGATTATTATTTTTATTAGTTATTATTATTATTATTATTATTATTATTATTATTATTGAAGCCTCCGTGGCTCCGGTGGCAGCGCACCGGCCTCTCACCACTGGGTTCCGTGGTTCAAATCCCGGTCACTCCATGTAAGATTTGTGCTGGACAAAGCGGAGGCATGACAGGTTTCTCTCCGGACACTCCGGTTTTTCCTGACATCTTTCATTCCAGCAACACTCTCCACTATCATTTCATTCCATCTGTCATTCATTAATCATTGCCCCAGAGGAGTGCGACAGGCTTCGGCAGCCGGCACGATGCCCATCCTCGCCGCTAGATGGGGCTTCATTCATTCCATTCCTGACCCGGTCGAATGACTGGAAACAGGCCTGTCAGAGATTTTTACCTGGATCTGATGTCTGGTTCGAGGTCCACTCAGCCTACGTGATTAGAATTGAGGAGCTATGTGACGGTGATATAGCGATCCCGGTCTAGGAAGCCAAGAATAATGGCCGAGAGGATTCGTCGTGTTCACCACACGACACATCGTAATCTGCAGGCCTTCGGGCTGAGCAGCAGTCGCTTGGTAGGCCAAGGCCCTTTAAGGGCTGTGATGCCATGGGGTTTAGTTTTAGTTAGTTACTATTATTATTTGTTGTTGTTGTTCGTTAATCAGCCAACTAGGGACTACGACAAGTTTCTTTATACATTGTGGCGTTTA